>NC_050597.1:6880000-6920000 GCF_013368585.1 Megalops cyprinoides
GCTGTTAAATGCGTCGGCAGGCCAGACCGCAGCCGAGATTGCGCTTTATTTCTGGGCATCTATTCCCGGCGCGCTGGTTATGATGCGCCGGCTGCGAGGGAAGGGCATGTAAAGTACAGGGCAGAGAGGAGACGCTGTGCTGGATAACGGCCTGCCTCCGGAGCATACCGCCGGAGCGTGCTGGCTGCTGCGTGCCACGTACCGAATGCAGCGCTACGGCCGCACCGGCGTGGCCTACTTTTCCTGTGTCCTCATGCATGAAACGCTCAGGGCGGCAGCTTGGCGTAGTGGTTGAGGAGCAGCGCTCGTAACCCAGTGGTTGCTGGTTCAATGCCCACTGCTTTTGAGCCCTTGAGCCAAGCGCTCAACTGTCTCAAAAAAATCGGCCAGCTGTATGAATGGACAAAGTGGAAGCCGTGTGAGAGCTGCTCTGGGTAAAAGTGTCTGCTAAGCAAAAGCGTAAATCTAAGAGGACAAATCTCATTGTAAAAATTTAATTCCGTAATTCTTTAACACTGAAAGTCTGCAGCAGTCTGCTTGCTTTCCATCCAGACAAAACAAAGAGAAAGGTCTGTGAGTGTGTGTGTGTGTGTGTGTGTGTGTGTGTGTGTGTGTGTGTGTGAGTGTATTGACTAGGGTCTGATGGGATGGCTGTTTTTAACAGAATATCGGCGAAACGTCGCCACGGGGGGTCTCTCAGGATGAGGTGAGATAAGTGATCTGGGCTATTTTCGCTCCCTCAGACACGCCGGCTGTGGAAAGAACAATAGCCCTCGGGCTGAGGGACACTTCCCCTCTGTCAGCCGACTGGGCGTGTGTGCCGGGGGACAGGAGAGACGCCCATCACAACGACTGCACTGAAAGAACCAGAGACCTGCGGAGGAGAGAAGGTGGAGGATCTACAGAGACAGCCACTCCAGGTGCTCAGTTAGTGAGCATTTTTGTGAAGAGAAGTACCCACTGACTGTTAATACCAGAATACCGTAACTGGACATTTCATTAGTCTTTATTTTTCACCTTAGTAAACACGAGGCTTGAGGATTTCTTGAACAGCTCAGAGTGGTTTGCCAGGACAGGGTTTGCTGTAGAGAGATGTTTGGCAAGTGAAACACACTCAAACCCAGCACATTGTAGATCTGCAAAACCAACATAACAACAGCAACTCAGTCAAACTAACAGGCTTAGAAAGAATTATTTCACACCTGCCTTTGGGCACAAGGATACACTATGGCAAAAGGCAAAACCCCTCTTTCCTGTCCATTATGGTTGCATTACTGTCATTTAGCAGACGCTCTTCTCCAGACCGTCTTACATCGGTTACAATTTTAACATGTTATCCATTTATACAGCTGGATATTCACCGAAGCAATTGTAGGCTAAGTACCATGCGCAGGGGTACAGCAGCAGCGCCCCAGTGGGGAATCAAACCAGCAACCTTTCTGTTACGAGCCCTGCTCCTTACCACTACGCTTCACTGCAACCCTAGTTTGGTTCTTTTCAGGCAACTGATATCCACGTCTGAGGAGCCACTGTTAACCAGATGCAAACACAGCATCGATCATTGTGATTGATTACTGAACAACTACAGCGTGATAGTCTGAATTACAGCCGCGCTGTGCTGATGAACTATCGATAACCCTTACAAGGAAAGATGCAATACAGTAAGAAATAAATGGGCCATTTCGAAAAACAACGCCAGACTTACAATTCTCCCCCCGATTCGGCCATGATGGGAATTTTCCGTTTGACTGAGATGTTGTTCTCTTCCGGGGTGCAGATGTACAACACAATGTGTTTCAGCGTGTTTCATTCACGAAACCACTCTCTGCAGGTGCAGAAGTGCAGATCAGGCTCTGTAATACACTGAGGTTGTTTTTTATGGACTGCTCACAGAATAGTTTTGGTATGAAATGCAAGGGGATCCCGCTGAGCGATGAGGAGGAAATCAGAGGAAGTAGGCCTCCAGTGAAGCCTGCACTGTGGGTCAGCCATAGCAGGCAATGGCAGTGTAGTTAACCAATTACAGGTCCGTTACATCAGTGTCAGCCTCAGTGTCTTCACAGCTTTAGCCACCCTGAGGGATCGCTCAGATGAAGGATGATGACAGTCACAGCGTTTTTAAAACGAGCCATTCATTTCTTACTGTAGTGCACCTCTCAACACCACCCTGTAAGGGTTATTGATGAGTTCATCAGCGCAGTGGAGTTTTGGCCAAACGGCAAAGCATGAAGGAACCCCCTTCCTTACAAGGGGGGCCAGGAAGAGACCCAGAAAGTTCCATTTCTGTTTTTTTTTTTTCCATTTCCAAATCAATTCTGGAACAAATTCAGGGGATAGAAATTCAAATTCACCCCAACTGCTTTTTCATCGTGGTCATATTACTTCATCCATGCCAGGATCATTCAAAATCATTTTAATGTAACTGAAGATCCTTCCAGTGACTGGATGCCCCATCGGTGGGACGGCAACACAGCACACCAGCAATGGTGCTGGCCTCGCAGGAAACCGCTGACAGGATTCAGAATGCCGTGTGGTTTTTCACAGGGGTCAAAGATTGTTACAAAGAAATATTCCCCAATCATTTTTCTCCTGCTTTAATTCTATGGAACATTCTAGAAATCCCACTGGGGAAAACAGTGACACACAGAATTGCAGGAGCAGCAGAAAACAGCATATGGTCTGTGTGGAACCACAGCGGCATGTTCATTACAAATGCAGGGAGAGACACAAAAAAGCCTTCATTAACACAACCTCCACAGCCAGATCTTTACTAGTCTAATTGCATTGGAAAATGCATCTTACCCTGGGGCTATAATGAACCCACTCGCTGACCTATATGTGGCCGAAAGTAGGTCAATGTCTGTACACTAAAGGCATTTGCATATCTGTGCATTACAGCTATAATTGGTATAACTATCCTAAAAATAGCTGGTATGTTTTCATGTTTTCACTGAACATCATGTATATTTATGTTTGGCATTTTAAGAAAAATGGCATCTCATGAATGCTGTCCTTTCTCTGAAGGTCTTGCTGTTCCTCTGATTTAACCCTTGTGCGAAACCCTGTTACCAGATAACCACAATGACCGCTTCACCTTGGGACACCACTGTATTTTCAGAGGCAAAAAAGCCATGCTGATGGATTTCTGAGGCCCAAGAGTTAAAAGGCTGATTCACAGCTTCAAGCTACTGAGCATTCCAGCTAGCTGGCAATAATTTGCTTACTTCTCACAGATAAGACGCCAGTGGTGAGCGATCAAGCACAAATCCAACATTGTGGAGTGGGGTAAGGTACTCAGGAGGATGAGAAAAACCGTGACCAAGAGTCCCACAATCCACCCCTACAACCTGCTTCACAGACTGATCCACACGTATAGCACAAACTATTCCCAGAGATATTAAAGTGAGCAAACTGAGATTCAGCGCAGAGCCCTGCAGACATGTGGATTTCCAATGTATGGGAGACTGGATGCAGTGATTTTGTTCCAACAGGACCAGGGAGTGAGGGGGTATCAGACTGCAGCTTCAGCATTGAGCCTTTGTCTCTTTTAATCCACTGAAATTCAGTTTAGATTTATATGACATAAAAGATACATCCACATAGACATAAATATAAAGTTCAGTTTATAAAATAAAAATATACCATAATATAAAATATTACTATGCAATATAATATAATTAATTTTATGCATTATTATGACATAACACGCTATTATATAAAAAATTCACCATAAAATATGTGAGAAGACCAGGCGAGAGCGTGAGAGCTTGAGGCTGGACTGCACAGGCCTGGCCAGCGCAATGACCCCTCTCCCTGCTCCCACCCAAGACATTCCTGCGTTATTGCATCACAGTATCTATTAGCTTAGCATACACACGCTTGGAGGGAGGACAGGCAGGGCCTTTCCAGACAGACACAGCCGTTTTGCTGTCAGACATACTTGTCCTTCAGACCACCAAAAGGCATTTCTTACCTGTCCGAACGCATTAAATTTACTTGTCAGAAAGAGCAGTAGGCAAGAAGTGCTTTTTTAAATCATCAGATTCTCTGCTGAACATTCACTCTGAAATAACAGTACATGAATATTTGTCCATTTTTAAGTATGAAGTGCGACCTGAATGTGGATTTAGAACTTTAAATCCAAAGATTCTTACTAATCACACAAAGGCTGTAAGTGATCAGTTATGTTATGTAGTTAATTAATCTGTTCTTATCTGGTTTTTCTGTATAATCACGTTCCTGGACCAATTCCTGAGTTTCAACATTATGCTCAAACCACAAAAACATTAGGACTACAATTGACCATCCCACAATGAAGATTTAGGAGAGATCTGGTGGGCAAAAATGAGCAGAGGAGCAGCAATAATAACAGCAAAAATAACAGCACAGATGAATAGGCACATCTGGTGTGACACTGCAAGGGTACTGAGTAACAGCACACTTCTAAAGAAATAATATCTAAAACCATAAAACCTAAAAATAAAACAAACAAGCAAAAAGGTTATAACACGAATAAATGCTGTATGATTTATTCTATTTCTGGGGCTGACAGCGTCAGTCAGCCTGCTTCAGGGGGAACCAACAGCAGCACACAGGTTAACACTGGCAATACACAGCCCTCGGTTACAGTTACCGTGCACCCTACCACCATCGGAGAGTCCTTCATCCATGAACACAGACAGTCTCTGACTACAGGAAGCACTGGAGCCTTCCACCATGAACACAGTCTTTGACTACAAGAAGCACTGGAGCCTTCAGCCATAAACAGAGACAGTCTCTGACTACAGGAAACCTCCGGTACCTTTAGCTGTGATCACAGACAGTCTCTGACTACAGGAAGCACTGGACGTTAGCACTGAACCTTCAGTGATAAACACAAGACACTCTCTGACTACAGGAAGAACTGGAAACCTCAATGATAAACACTGAGACACTCTCTGACTACAGGAAGCACTGGAACCTTCAGTGAAAAACACTGACACCCTCTGACTACAGGAAGCACTGGGTAGAGGCTGCACTCACTCACACTGCATGACCCCTCACTGGGAGAGAGGCTGGCCTATGAGTGACTCATTGCATGGCTCTCAGCAGGCTGGAGAACACATGGCTTCTCTCTGCTCCACCCTCCCTCTGCATTTAACCCCGATCCCCCTGAGGAGAAGGTTCGGCACAGCGATCCCAAACCCCCGCCTCTCCTGGAACCTGCAGCATACCCAGGCCTCAGTCCACACAGGGCTTTCCCAGCCTCCCTCAGGAGGGCAGAGGTCTGGGCCAGAGCCAGTCACTTACCCCACCAGCCTACACAGACATTTTATTTGCCCTGCTTGTGCAATATGCGAGTTTTTCCCTTTTGTGTGTCAATTTCACAGGCTCACTTCCACTTAGAGGAATAACCCAGGTTGAAAAATCTGAACTTCACTGTGGGACCTTGCTAACAGGCAACACACATTTTAACAATACCCGTAATCTGTAATGTAATTTGAAGCGATATTAAATGCATCAGCTGCAGATTACCAAAAGAGGGGAATTTTTATTTTTCTTTTACTTTCAAATATAGAGAATTACGCTAATCCAGAGCCTGAAACTCTTCTGCTCATTTACCAGAGAGCTTTGCCAGTCTCCAGTGATCCCACACAACACAATGCTCACAGGGCTTACAGCATTTCCAAGCAAGAAAACTACACTTATACCATTTCAAGTGATAAAATCAACACTAAACATGAACACAAGGACTTCGCCCCCAAAAAAGGAATTTAGGCTCTGCATCCCAGGCACCATTTCCAATGTCCTGTCTCCCCGGCTTCTTACAGCATGTCTTATGAACGGAATTTATTTTACAAATCCCCTGGGTTTAGAATCCTGTCTTGGTTCCTAGCGATTGATCCCAGAAGCATGTCACAGATAACGGGAGGCAAACCTGCAGGTTCGCTAAAGCCCTGCTATTTTTGGCAATGCTAATCTGGTGCTCAAAATCTTGCTCCTCAAGTTTGAGAGATATGGCATATTCAGACAGTAAGGAGGAGGTCACTTGTCTCCAGCAGCAGACCTGGTGCTTGTGTAACTGTGTCATGTCTAAAGCTTTCGCTAAATCTTAACTCCTGATCGTCACTCCAAAAGGCTAAACAAACAAGGCTAACAATGAGGAGGCTAATTTGAAGGCTTTAAAATCACAATGTTTTACAGAAAACATCACAGCCTTCCAAGCACTTGGCTAACTGTCTAAAGTCTTCAGATTTCATACATGGACAAAGTATCGAAATCCACAACTAGGTTGGAAAATATAATTAAAACAAATGAACAAATTAAAATTAAAACATCAGTCAAGACAAAAGCAAAGAGAACATGTAAAGTCTTCACATGGAATAGTTTGACACAAGAAACAGGCTGGTCTCAGCATTTCCCAGGGGTAGATAATGTCTTTTTTGCCAAAAAAGGGAGGAAGAAGCCAGGCCTCGACGAGAAACTGCCCGCACGCGCGGTCATCCCCAAGGACACCTGCCTGGACGGTGCGGACGGGAAGATGGAACCAATCAAATGGAGCTGGAACAAAGTGGGCCAATCACGCCGCAGGCTAGCGGCACGCCCGGAAACAGATGAGGAGAGCGTACCAGCGCAGTCCCCTCTTAGCCGTGCAGTGTGGCAGAACCGGGAAGAGCCGGGCGCACCCAAACTCTTTATCACGGCACATTTCATCTGCGTCTGAGAGGAACTGCTGAAGCCGTCCACACGCACCATCACAGAGACCATACACTCATTAAAGAGGCAGGAGAAACTGCTGGCTTCACGTTTGCTGGATACAGAGGAGTAGATGGAAATATGTTAATAATATACATATCTAAGACTATTCCAGAAGTAGGCCTACTTGGCTCACTAACATCCTCCATTTAAATACGGTGCATTTGTAATTCCTGAACTGCACAAAATGTTTTCTCTTTAACCTTCACAAATTTAAAGTATAAGGTGGTGCAAAGCTAGTTTTTGAAATCACACACAGAATATATTCCTTCAGAAATAACTGAAGTGGTCTTCCATGCTTAGCTATGTGAAATGCACTCCAACGATGGATTACAGTTTACTCAAGAGATGTGTGAAATGTGTCAGAAACAACTGAGCTGATTCCATATAGTCCCCGAAACAGAGGGATGAAATAGAAGACAAATAAAGATCAAAATCATTTGCAACTTCTTAAGATGAACTTCACTAAGCCAAAACCACACTATTTATGAAATGTGTAACACAATCAACCATCCAATAAACATGGACAGAAGTAAAAAATTACTAGTCATCTTCAGCTTGGTGACTAACAACTCTGATTCTGTCCCTGTTTTATGGATTTATGTTTTACTTGCTTCTCTACCATTTTCACTTTTGAAACTATATATAAAAGTTCCCATTTTTTGGTAACACACCACATATTTGGGATCAATTGCAAGAAGTGGAGCTGAAATAGAAAAACAAGCAGTCCAGGCGGATGCTGATAATCCATGATGCTAAAGGGAACCTTCAGCACTTCTCACCTGGGGGAAATAACCCTCTGACTAACACTCCTCCACAGATCCACTCATTCTCCTCTACCGTGTCTCCTCCCCAGCTCACTGTCTTAACTGCAGCCTGTGCTCCACGTGGTCAACAGCCCACCGGGACCTCTCACACCAGCAAACACCAACATCACAGCACACAGACACGTGTTCCACACCATATGAGCAATACTCTTGTCTACAAATGTAACAGATTGTACATTGCTTTCATTATTCAGACATGGTCCATTTTCTGGGGGATTTTTTTTCCCTGGAACCACAGTACAGTTATTTGTTCAATACAGCTCTACAGCAGTGCCCTGGTATAGGAAAAAATAATTTGGATGAGTCTACACAAGCTTTGCCATACTCTTGGAATGTTTTGAACACTTCTACCCCTGTATGGTTCTAACTTGTCGACTAGGTATTAGCTTTACACAAAGCGGCCCTCTTCCATTACCTGTATGAAGTTATAAGATAAGCATTTGTTGGCTTAAATAATCTTTCAGTTAATACACTTGAATTGATAGTCATAGTCTGAGGTGACTCAGACCTCTGCCGTTGTGCAAGTCATTAAATGTGAACCAAATGCAACACATTTGAGAAGTCATTCAGAACAGCATCCCCCTCCGGGATATGACACCGTGCTTAGCAGCACAGTTAAGTGTGACCCGTGGATGGTGAAATTAAGTGCGCTGCACACTCACTGGCTTCACTGGCGGAGTTCTCCAGATGCAGCTGGCACGGCCCAGCGAAGCCACCGGCGGCTGCGTTCGGGGAGGAAGAGGCTGGCTTTGATTAGCCGTGGCGCTGGCCCAGCGCTGGAGTTCCTGCCGGAGGAGGAGACTGCGATCCAAAAGAAAACAGCCCTTTATCCCGTCCCGCGTCTTTTGTTCCCGGCAAACGGCAAGGATCGGCCTTGCGGAGACAAACGGGCGTTTGAGCAGCTTTCGGAAATGGCATGGGCTGGGCTCCCACTCCATCAAACCCGAACACAACGGCTGTTTAGAAACGGGGCTGATTTATGTTTGAGATGCTGCCACCGCTCAAGGATATATTACGAACAATCTTGAAAGAAATATTTCAGACAACTGCAGCTGCATCACTGTATACTTTCTTCGTAGGCAAAAAAATTATTTAACCGAGAAGCCAGAGGACAGTCGCAGCGCGATTCTGGCGAATATTCATTGTGGGACCGTTAGACGCACGGCTGAGCGTCTTGACGGCGTATCATACAGCTATTATTTCCCATTCGCTGGAACAGTATAAAAGGAGAAGGGGGGATCCATGCACAGCCATTGTCAAATTAAATAATCAAATTTCTCATTCATTCAGTATAAAATGATCAGTGTGCCCCGCTCCCTTAGAAATCTAGTGTATTTTGAAGACATTCTTGTACATTGCTTTAAGCGAAGGCACACTGAAATTCCACAAAAATACAAATCCATTTTGAAGCTCGGGGCAAAATAGTTTGTGGTCCGTTTTCACAAGATACAGAGTCGCCTTTTTTCCTTAAACAAGGAGGTACTTAAATGAAACAGCAAATATTCCGTTGGAAGTTACTAGAGCTACCACATATAACCATCACAATCTAAAGCAATTATTAAGGAATTTTAGAGTGCATTCAGGACTTAAAATTTGGTTACGATAACGTTATATTCCTTTTCGCAGCTACCTAACTTAGCAGGCTGCGTAACTACCCGTCAAAACAAAAGCCTGAAATTGATGCTTAGCTCACGCCTCATGGTTGGAAATTGGTTTGTTTAATAATCGATTCGTTTTGCATCAATTGTTGCGAATCGGGAAATAATGGATCAATTTCAAAGCAGGAAAAGGCCGTTTTCTATATATTGGGACGCTGCTGAAAGCCAATCGCACAATGACTAATTGTGCTGTAGCTAGACAACGTTAGCTACTTAAACAAATCAAGTTAGCCTGTTAGCTAGCATACTAACTGTACATTGAAGTAGGTTTTGATGCTGCTTAAGAAGCTTCATAGTTTCGTCATATATGTTGGTACGTAGCCAAAAATATCCTATGGCTGAATGATAAGATCTTCTATTATTTTGGCCAGCTAATTGTATAGACAATTGTAGCACTCGATACTGTACAAAGGCATGCTGGCACGTCCAGGCTGCCACAAGATCTTTGTCAAAACAGAAAAGCAGACCAGTGAGCCTAAAATCCTTTTGTTGGTCGCTGGCTAACTAGCTATAACACAGGACACCAAACGGGCAAGTACAAGTTAAGCACATGAAAATGTCATGACTAGACATAATAGCTACAAATCGTAAGCGTAGATCAGTGCACACCTAACCCGTTGGCAGGTTACTAGCTACCTTTCTATATAGTTTAACAAGCAAACTATGGCTATTTGCGAGCTAGCCAGCTGTTAATTGGCCAGCCTTATTCACAGAAATGGACACCGCTTTGCAAGTAACGTGAGCTTGCTCCTTAGCAAGCTAACTCGCTCTCCATGGTGTTATTTTCACTGTTCGGTTAGCCAGCATAGACAACGTTAGTTAACTATGATATCATATTTATTAATCATAGTGCATAGAAAAAAAAATCACTTACCCTTTTTTCTGAGATTGTATACTGCTGGCCTTTAAGACAGCTTGCTATATCCAATGCAGTTCTGTTATAATGCCTTCTCTGCCCAGCCCAACAGTCCCTGTGTTCCTCGCTCTCCTATTTGTCTCGTCTACTTCTCTCACATAGCGGCGCCGGAGAGCTGCAGCGGGAGCGTCAACGCAAAATGCATCTTCAGTACAGTTCCAACACGACCCGGTGGGCGTGTTTATTTCAGAGTGATTGACATAAGCGCTGGCGAATTCAATGAGTCAATAGTTCAAACCTTTATCATTTCACCCAATCAACAGATTGTCTGCGGAGGAAACGATGGAAACCGATTTTATTGACGTGAGCTATAGCGAATAGAAAAGAAGAGATCCGCGTGGGGATGCTTGCTCCTGCCACAGCAACCAGCGCATTGTTGATTGTTTCGTCACTGCGCCCTCCTGGCAACTGACCGAGGTCTGTTTCTTGTAGTTTTTGTCTCCCATTTTGACATTCAAAGTGATACAGAAAGTTAAGTAGAGCACTACAATTCCCAAGACCCAACCGTGTGCGGAAATGACTGCTTAAAGCTGATTGGCTGAGTTATAGGTTCTTCGGTTGAAAAGTGTTTAGAAGTAAACGTCATTATCTAACGTAAATATACCAATGCTTACATGTTAGCTACTGAGTAAAAAGGAGAAATTGGGTCCTCAGAATTAGCCTTTTAAACTAATTTTGCAACAAAGGAAAAAAAAACGATTGACTGTATTCTGTAAACGTGAACAGCAGTTATCAATGAGACCGTCGCTGCTAGACTCAGATGAGGAAGACCTGGGAGAATATCAGAAAGAACTGAGAGGTGATTACAGTTAGCTAACGTTAAATAAACCAGTTAATTGCGATAGCTACGTCGCCTAGCTAACTTGGCTCGCTAGGTAACGTGAGCCCCCAACTGTCAATGTGCATTGCTTTCTTTGATTAAGTTGGTAGCTGTCATATTGCTAACGTTACGGAGAATGTGAAGTCTGAAATCATGTTATTTATACTAGACTAGATTTATACCTGATTAAAACGCATTCGTGTCTGTGATGTACATTAGTTAGCTATTAGTCTGGTTGTTTATAGCTAGCTAGCTTGCTATCTAACTATACCATGGAAGTTCGCAATAGCTGGCTGAACTAACTAGCATTCGAAATGCAGCGGTAACATTAGCACCTATTTCGGCGCGATCAATAGCTGGGTAGATCAATTAAACAGTGCTATGTAGTGTTAGTTGACTATCGTAAAAGAGATTATAATATTTTCCAGTAAAAGTGTGCAGTTCCAGTAAAAGTGCTGCCTTCTTTGCCTTCCCGCAGAGAGGGCAAATCGGAGCATTCAACAGCTGAGCCGAGTCCTGGCAGAGCGGAGCTCCGAGGCGGAGAGCATGGAGCCAGACAGGAGCCAGGACTCGGACAGCACGGCCGGGGAGGACTCGTGGAACCATGTGCGGCAGAGCGATGCAGGTACACACCTCCCTCCGGAATTCTCACACGATGCGACTTTACAGTTCATCAGTGTCAAGTTAAAATGATCCAGTATAACGTAACTTAACTTGAGCCACCAACCATAAGTGTAATGTAAGAATAAAGGACGCGCATATTACTAAACTGAACTCGTTGCTTAATGATACTTTCGTCTTGGGCTGGCCAAACTGCGGCCAAGCCCTATTAAAGGTGGACATTGGCTGTCCGGATTTATGAAGGTAAACGTGTGTTGTGTTTTATATATGTGAGTTTCCGTAGTGTAGTGGTTATCACGTTCGCCTCACACGCGAAAGGTCCCCGGTTCGAAACCGGGCGGGAACAATTTTCATTGTGACATGTAATGCCAGAACCTACTATGGTAAATACTCAATTATCGATAAAGACTTATTGGCAGATGTAGGGTTGTCTGTCTTTTGCGGCAGCAGTGTAGTGTAGTGGTGAGGAGTAGGACTCCTAATCAAAGGATTGCCAGCTTGATTCCAGGCTGGGTCGCTGCTGTTGTACCCTTTGGCAAGGTGCTTAACCCAGAATTGCCTCAGTAAATATCCAGCTGTATAAATGGGTCACATGTTAAAAAAATGTAACGTATGTAAGTTGCTCTGGATAAATGTGTCTGCTGAATGCCAGCAATGTAATGATTACGGGTTTGGGTGTTTGGAAGAGGCTCTGATTTTGATTTGCTTCTTAAATCTGAATAGTCAGCCACTAACACTGAATGATTCTCTTTTTTTTTCAGCCAATCAGCTGAGGTCGCTGCTACGGAAGGGACAGAGGGAAACGCCTCCTCATAGCCCGTCAAAGAGGAAGTCACACCCTCAGGTGCTGAGACAGTGTGTAGAGGAGCATGTCACTACTATGTTACATTAAATCACGTTACATTACCTGCATTTAGCAGACGCTCTTACTCAGAGCGACTACCAGCATAACAGAGCATAAGTGTATCCATTCAAGTTAAATGAGCAACAGTGTCAGACCAGGCTAACAACACTCCCAGACCAGTGAGTATGAGCATTACACTATTCAAGCCCTATCACAAGTTAAGTTGTGCGCTCTGACAGAAGCCAAGTATACTACAATACAACAGTCCCTAGAACACAAAATCAAAATGCATCACAATACTACACAGAAATTAACATCAAATGCTAGAAGTAGCAGGTGTTAAGGGGTGGGGATAGAAGTGGAACTGAGATGCAGTCTGTAGTCTGTAGTGGGTCTTCAGTCTGCATTGGAAGATGATGTCTATTGTTTCCTACACGCACGCAAGCATGCACTAGTAACAGGAACACCCTGTTACTGGTGGTGCTGATGACAGTTAGCCCACGCCTACATGCTGATTCCCCGGCCCCCCTCTCTCCCTCTGCTCAGCAGAAGACCCCACCCAAGCCGGACGCCTCCTTACCCCAGGCTCAGGACCTGGTGCCCATGATCCACAACCAGTCCGAGTACATCCAGCACCTGGAGGCGGAGGTCAAGTTCTGCAAGGTCAGCTCGTGAGCATTACGGGTCGGCTCTCAGTTTCTCCTTTGTGGAGTGCATTTGTTTAGCAGATGATATTTAGGTTATTGCCAGTGACCTAAAATGGCAAAAAAGTTTTGCATGTTAAATAGTTACTCATTCACTGTGGGAAAGTATAACTTCAGTCAGAGTATGCTCTGATGAATTTTGTTGTTTGTGTGGCTGTCTGTGTGTGCTTATGTTTGTTTTTATGTGTTTGCATGTGTGTGCGCATGTGTGGGTGTGTCTCTGCATGTGTATGTGCATGGGTGTGTCTGTGTGTGTGTGTGTGTGTGTGTGTCTGTGTGTGTGTGTGGGCATGCATGTGGGTTTGTGCTCTTGCAGGAGGAGCTTGTGGGGATGAAACAGCGAATCAGAGTGGTTGTTATGGAGAATGAGAAACTGCACGAGGAGCTCAAGTCCCGGACGGTTGAGGACACCTTGAAAGACTACACCATCTTAGACACCACGGTAGCGCTCTGTGCTGTATGTGATTTAACCACCAGTTGGATGGGAAAATGCAAACTTTCAAAATGTGTGCAGTCCAATATACAGAGATCTTTTTATATGCAAAGACTTGTATATTTTGTGTATACAAAGATTTGTTTGGCTTTCAGAGCAATGCTAGTGATCCCACTACCCCTCAACCAGACGAATCAGAGCAGTGCTAGTAAGCCCACTACCCCCTCAGTCATACGAAACAGAGCAGTGCTAGTGAGCTCACTAGTGCCTTAGTCAGACGAATCAGAGCAATGCTAGTAAGCCCACTAACCCCTCAACCAGACGAATCAGAGCAGTGTTAGTAAGCCCACTAACCCCTCAACCAGACGAATCGGAGCAGTGCTAGTGAGCTGTCTACTTCCTCAGCATTGCCATCACTGTGTTCTTTTGTAGGGGAATGTTCCTGAGTCAGTGCCTATGGGAAGGAGCTCTCGCAGACCACCGGCTTCTGGAATGTTCCACAGCCAGCACAGTGCACAAGCAGAGGACCACTCCTGGCAAAATGAAATGGTGTGTATGGAAATTCTCATTTTATTGTAAAAAAAGAATTTAAAAGATTAGTTTTCTTGTTTTCTCATAAGAGAAAAAACGTATTTATGTGGCGCACATTTTTATGAAAACATGTGTTTAGAAGGTATGTCTATATAATGAAGATAAATTTATCCAAATCTGTGGATAAATTAAAATAACTAGGCTGTCTGTTTTTCCATAAGTCACCCAGCAGTCACTGAATGTCCTTTGTAACTGTGCACCAGGACAAGCTGAAGACGCTTTACCAATCGCAGACAGAGACGCTGGAGGCCCAGGTGATTTCACTCAGGTGAGTTTCCAACACAGCTCATTGAAGACCAGTTAACTCCTGAAGAGGAAATGCAGTAAGCAGTCTTATTTTGCACATGTTAGAATGGTAAACTTTGCCAGGTGATCCCATTTTTCTTTTACATGCAGGTGTCATAGGATGCTTTATGTGACATCTTCACTAAGAGTAGCTAAAAGGCACTGTGTTCTTCTGGGATCCACATTCTGCTGAACTGTTAAGATAAAATTCCTTTATCCAGAGCTGACTTGCGTATTGTGCAACTCTATCCACTCAGCCTCATATTTAGTGATGCAGGTCAGTTTGAGCAATTTAAGTAGCTATGCCTGCATGGACCTGCTGTGCCACTGTAAGCATTTTTACCACTGCTCCTGAACCACAACACCACCAAACATTCTTAACACTAAACCACAGTGCCACTGTTAGCATTCTATAGACGGCAGCAGGTGTATTTATCTCTTTATCTATAATATCATGATGTGAAGAAATATGGTTAAGCCGTGTTTGACAGGGGACTGCGTGACCTTTGCCCTTTGACCCCTTCTCAGGAAGGACCTGGCGATGGCTCAGAAGGAGTGTGAGGAGGTGAAGGGGCGTGTCCGACGTCGGGAGGCGGTGGCAGCGCAGGGCGGCACCCCGCGGGCGGGGGGGCTGTGTCTGAAGTGTGCCCAGCACGAGGCCGTCCTGGCGCAGACGCACACCAACGTGCACGTCCAGGCCATCGAGAGGCTCACCAAGTGAGTGCGACGGCAGCCTGCAGGGGGCGCCGTGGGGTCAGGGCAAAGCGCGCGCTTTTAGTGTCAGTGTCAAGCTGGGCTCTGTAAGCCGGTATATCCCACACTGCAGCGCAGTGGCCAGTACCTTATTAAAGTTACCTATAACGTTCGTGTAGGGTTTCGTGCCTTACCTGTGCACTGGTTTAAAGGTTACCTTTGTTCAACTCATTTTTCAGGGCCTCAGCTGAACTGATTCGCTGATGAAAAGAATAGTTGATTTATCAGCTTATAGATATTAACATAGATATTAATCAGATATTAACAGCTCTGTTAATTTGTTATTGTTAGTTTTACATCCTGCAGTTTAAAGTAACACACAGTCGCAGGGATATGTTGCCGTCAGAATGGCTAGTCTTCCTCTAAAGCAGCTCTGGTAAATCCCAGGTATCCCATGACAAAGAGATGATGTAATCTCAATGAGATTTGCCTGGTAAAAGTAAGGGATAAATACGGCAGAGCACCCGGGCTTGTCATTGCTGTTTTTCAGATGCGCCTGTGAAGGGTGAATGGCAATGTATGAGACTATAAGGGAAGAAAAATGAACCAAATGTGGAGTAGAACTTATTTAAATACATAAAGAGCGTATGACATTAACATGACAGGCAATTAAAATGTAAGAAAAGAAATATGGAATTGATGTCTCGATATTGAATTCCTGACAGGAAGTAATTAGAAGCCTAGAATTACAAACACCATTTTACTGGGTCAGTGTAAGTCAGCCATTTGCAACAGTTACATCAAGTGTAAGTCCTGAAAACAACAGTGGTAATTAAACAAATACCATTCTGCCATTCCAGATGAAAATATCTGCGTGTGTGTGTGTGTGTGTTTGTGTCTGTGTGCGCGTGTGCGTGTCTGTGTGTGTTTGTGTGTATGTGTGTGCGTGTGTGTGTTTGTATCCTGTGTGTATGTGTATGTGTGTGCGTGTGTGCATGTGTGTGCGTGTGTGCATGTGTGTGCATGTGTGTGCGTGTGTGCATATGTGTGTGTGTGTGCACATGGGTGTGTGTGTGTGTGTGTGTGTATCTGTGTGTGTGTGTGTGCACATGTGTGTGTGTGTGCACATGGGTGTGTGTGTGTATCTGTGTGTGTGTGTGTGCACACGTGTGTGCGTGTGTGTGTATCTGTGTGTGTGTGTGTGTGTGTGTGTGTGTGTGTACATACTACAGGGAGCGAGATGAGCTCATGTCAGTGCTGGCCTCTCTGAGGGCCAGTCAGAGTGACGCTCAGCACCGTGAGTGGAGCGCCTACCAGCAGGTCAAACAGGCCGTTCAGATGGCAGAAGAGGCCAACCTGGAGAAGACCCAGGTGAGTGTGCCTTCCACCTGGAGTTAAAAACCAATAACAGCACCTCAATCTCTGCACCTCAGTGTGAAAATATCCAATCCGATGTGCTGTCATAAACCAAGATTCACTCACAGCTTCGATTCAGTACCAGGCAATATCAGCATCTGGCCTGTTTGTGCATTTGACTGTGGGAGTTCTGTGGGTAGTTTATCAACAGTGACATCTTCTGGCCACATATTTGAATAACACTTGAATGGGTGCCTTATTGAGGCGATTGATCATTAATGGTGCATTGTGCGGTGTGTACTGTTTCTCATTCCCACTGTCCTTCTTATGTCCAAGCCAAATCGGGGTCCCTATTTCATGTAAAGTAAGTAATTCTTAACCAAAAATGAGAAATTCTTTAAATATTTCAATAAAAATGGCAAAGACATTTCTTGTTTCTCCACTTTGGTTGGGATTGAGTGAGTGTCTGTGTTCACAGGTCCTGGGTTAGTGCAGAGTGATACTGCAGTGCTCTGTATGTGTGTGTGTTTTTCTGTGTGTGTGTGCATGTGTGTGTGTGTGTGTGTGTGTGTGTGTGTGTGTGTGTGTGTGTGTGTGTGTGTGTATGTATATGAGTTCACAGGTCCTGGATCAGTGCGGAGCGAGTGATTTTGCAGTGCTGTGTATGTGTCTGTGTGTGTTGACAGGTCCTGGATCAGTGCGGGGCGAGTGACTCTGCTGTGCTGTGTATGTGTCTGTGTGTGTTGACAGGTCCTGGATCAGTGCGGAGCGAGTGATGCTGCAGTGGTCTGTATGTGTCTGTGTGTGTTGACAGGCTCTGGTTCAGTGTGAGCAGATGCGCAGTGAGCTCGGCCGGCAGAGGGAGCGTTTGGAGAAGGAGGCGGCCGAGCAGCAGGAGAAAATCGCACAGGCCAGAGAGGGGGGGCGCGGCGAGGCGCGCAAGGAGAAGGAGGAGCTGGCCCAAACAGTCAGTCTGACCATCTACCAACATGAGCCAGCGTACACACACATTCTTGCCTCACGTTGTCCTTTTTCCATATTGCTCATTTGTACTCCTGGATATTTAGTAAGGAATCCAGCTTCCCCACTGAACTCGGAGTTGTCCTGCCTGGAAATCAAACACGCCCCCTGTTCTATTTCCAAAGCAATGCGTAGCTGCATTTGTGTGAAACAGGTCCTTTGCTGCCACCTAGCGGTAGAAATGGGAGTCGGTCTTATGCTGTCCTTGTGTGTGTTCAGGCATTGTGGGGTTTGCCTGGAATGCTCATTGCCCCGTTTAAAAGTGACCTTTCAGGCATTGAGGGGTTGAATGGATAAGTATTTGGAGAGATGGGTTTGGTACACAGGTTGGCCGGTGTCTTTGCACACTTGAGTGTGGCGCTTAACCTGCATTGCTGTGGGAATGGATACGCTATGTAAGTCGTCCCTGATAAAGGTGCTGTCTGCTAAGCAAATAATGTGTGTCTAACTGTGTGTTCAGCACACAAACCTGCTCCAGCAGGTGTCACTGCTCCTCAGTAATGCTACAGTGACATGTGTGTGAGTGTGTATCTGTGTGTGTGTGTGTGTGTGTGTGTGTGTGTGTGTGTGTGGCTGCGTGCGTTCGTGTGTGTGTGAGTGTGTATCTGCGTGTGCGTGCGTGTGTGTGCACGTGTGTATGTGTGTGTGCGTTTGTGTGTGAGTGTGTATCTGCGTGTGTGTTTGTGCGTGTGCGTGAGCGTGTGCATATGTGTGTGTGTGTGTGTGTGTGTGTGTGCGTTTGTGTGTGAGTGTGGATCTGCGTGTGTGTTTGTGCGTGAGCGTGTGCATATGTGTGTGTGTGTGTGTGTGTGTGTGCGCGCGTCTGTGTGCGTTTGTGTGTGAGTGTGTATCTGCGTGTGTGTTTGTGCGTGAGCGTGTGAGTAACTCTGAGCTGTCCCTCCTCCAGGTGGCGCTCCTCTCGCAGAAGGTGGCTGAGCTGGAGGGGCAGCTGGACCGGGGGGAGAGGGAGAGGAGGTCCCTGCAGGGCCAGCTGGAGGAGGCCCTGGATAAGCTGCGCTCTCAGGAGGCAGACAGCAGCAAGGTAGGCCTGAGCACTGCCGCAGTGCACTGTGCCACCCCACCACGAGAGAAGCAGTGTGTGCGATGAGAGAACTGAGGGATACAACCACAGATTTCCCTTAACTCTTTCTGCAGCTGAACCGGTACACAGTTGGTTTCTCCTCTTCTACATAGTTTGTGTTTTTCTTTTTGGCACTCCATCATATTGTACAGCTTGTTGTAAAGCTGTATGTCACCTAAAGGTGGCATCATGTGCTTGAGAATTCATAACATTTCATTTCCTTTTGGCCTAGAGAGTTCTTGTGTTAAAATGACTGTTTGTTCTGTTAAAAGCCTGACTAATGTTGAAAGCCTGAGCAGAGCGTAACATCTCCTGGGTCAGAGCTCGTCTCGTGTTTAGGACTATGCTTTTATAACTCTGTCCCGTTGTTTGGAAACGCTCTGTTTGTTTCATGCTCAGATGTGTGGCTGGTTTGAGCAGGATTTCCTGAGGCATATATGTCACGGATGAAAATAGTATAGCTGCCGTTAGCTCAGACCACACACATTAAAAAAGGTTTTGTACAGGATGAGGGGCGGGTGCCAGAAGGCAGTTTGATGTCAGAAGCTCCATTTCTGCCTTGTAATTTAGCACAAATGACCACAGTGTAGTCACTGATATTACAGCAACTCTAGCTTGTACCTTGTCTGGCCAGCTGTTGACGCTTGGCCATTCAGCACTTCTATTATCGTGAGTCCCGGTGTGGCTTTTTGCTTGTGTTGTACTCTGCCTCACTTATAAGTCACTTTGGATAAAAGTGTCTTCCAAACGAATGAATGTAAATGTAAATGTAAATTTCGTCTGAGAGTGGGGTAGAGGTGTTACAGCGGGCTCAGTCAGGCTGTGAGAGGGGAGGTGACGGTGCCGGTGTACCGCGGTGCTGACGTGCCTCCTTACCTCCAGGTGTGCGCCGAGCTGCGGTACCAGTTGAGCCAGGCCCAGCTGAAGAAGGAGGAGGCGGAGAGAGGGCTCAGAGACCACGCCTCCAAAAGCTCCCGGCAGCAGGAGCTGGCTCAGCAGGTGAGGGGCGGGGCCTGAGCGGGGCGTTACTCAGCGACGGGTGGGGCCTGAGCTGGGCGTTACTCACCGCTCATCCGTAGATGGGCACGTTGCGGAATCTACCATTAATCGGCATGATTGTCAGGGTTCAGGGTTGTACTAGCATTGCTCTCAGGTTAAATTTACCTCCATATAAGCAGAGGCTCTTGATTTCAGATGAAACAAGCACAGACATGTGCTCATGATTTGCAAAAAAAAACAAATATTAAAGCATAGCAGGCACCCAATATACAGCAACGCTAAGTTCTGTCTTTTGTAGCACGTGTATACTGCTCAGCTGGAACTTTGGAGGTGAAGCACCATGTGTTTCCCATGGGGCTCGAACCTATAACATTCAGGTACAGATTGCAGTGCAGCCAATACACCACCTGCAGCTCACACAGGTAATGGATACACCACCTGCAGCTCACACAGGTAATGGATACACCACCTGCAGCTCACACAGGTAATGGATACACCACCTGCAGCTCACACAGGTAACCAGCACACCACCTGCAGCTCACACAGGTAACCAGCACACCACCTGCAGCTCACACAGGTAACCAGTACACCACCTGCAGCTCACACAGGTAATGGATACACCACCTGCAGCTCACACAGGTAACCAGTACACCACCTGCAGCTCACACAGGTAACCAGTACACCACCTGCAACTCACACAGGTAATGGATACACCACCTGCAGCTCACACAGGTAACCAGTACACCACCTGCAACTCACACAGGTAATGGATACACCAACTGCAGCTCACACAGGTAATGGATACACCACCTGCAGCTCACACAGGTAATGGATACACCACCTGCAGCTCACACAGGTAATGGATACACCACCTGCAGCTCACGCAGGTAATGGATACACCACCTGCAACTCACACAGGTAATGGATACACCACCTGCAGCTCACACAGGTAATGGATACACCACCTGCAGCTCACACAGGTAATGGATACACCACCTGCAGCTCACACAGGTAACCAGCACACCACCTGCAGCTCACACAGGTAACCAGCACACCACCTGCAGCTCACACAGGTAACCAGCACACCACCTGCAGCTCACACAGGTAATGGATACACCACCTGCAGCTCACACAGGTAACCAGCACACCACCTGCAGCTCACGCAGGTAATGGATACACCACCTGCAACTCACACAGGGGTAACCAGTACACCACCTGCAGCTCACACAGGAGTAACCAGTACACCACCTGCAACTCACACAGGGGTAACCAGTACACCACCTGCAGCTCACACAGGAGTAACCAGTACTTGGAGTCCCGACAGCTGCAGTTTGATCTAAACATTTGATTTCAAATTTGAAAATACTCAGCATTAGCTTGAGTTTGCCAAGCTTTATAACAACCTCACCAGTGCATAGAGCTGACAGTGCTGAAAAAATACCTTTTTCATTTTTATGCCAAATTCACAGTTGTTAGAGAGACTGACCACCACAAAGACAGAAGTATATAAGTATATAAATATAAATTACTGAATATATAATCTTGCTAAGAGTATACAATTACATTCCGGTGGCGTTTATTTTACTTTCCACTAGATGGAGCCAAACAAACACAAAAGGCCATCTGGCAGCAAACATCACACCTCATCCTGCATCCTGGAGTCATTTGCGCTCACTGGTTTATTCACATTTGAATTGTGCATCATTAGGGTCGTTGTGGAAGGTAGTTTACAGTCATGCTTTATAGGTAATGCAGTCATTAAAGCAACTGCGTGCAATGAAAGTAGAAATTTAGCCTCTCAAGCGTAGCGTGTTAAATACTGCATCTTGCGTCATGTTAATGCTGTGCTGCCACGTGTAAATGCAATGCTGGTAAATACAATGCCACCCCATGTTAATGCTGTGCTGTCCTGTACTATCCAATATGATTTCATTTGTCTAAGTCATGAGCAGGACATGCTTTGGGATCACGGCTGTTTCTTGTCACCCACATGTGTTTTGTGTCACATTTAAAGATTAGGCTGTGAACAAAAAAGAATTCATTCCATACTCTGGTTATGTCATTTCCCATATTTTTTAGGAAACATAAAGGGGATTCATGTTGGACGCGTGTAATACTCATTCAAATCAAAATAAAGATTTACTTGTCTTTGTTTAAGTGTTACTGCGTAAACGTACAAGAGACTCTTGTTTCACAGTGGTGAACACAGAGGCCGATTCTGTTTTATTCACGGAGCAGGAACGCAGAATGACACCTTGTGTACCTGTCTACCCTTCTCTCCCTCCTATGTTCTGTCCTCTCTCTCTTCCTCTCTTTCCCTCTCCCTCTTTCTCTCTCTCTCCCCCTCCTCTCTATCTCTGTCCCTCCTCTCTCTCCTTCTCCTTCCTCCTCTCTGTGCTGTCTTTCCCTCTCTTTCTCTCTCTCTCCCTCTCTCTCTCTTCTTCTCCCTCCTTCTCTCTCTCTCTCTCTCTCTCTCTTTCTCTCTCTCTCCCTTTAGGAAGCAGAGAGGCTGGGTTTGGAGCTGAATATGTGCCGGCAGCGCCTGGAAGAGGCCCAGCGGGATGCGAGCCGAGCCCAGGCGGAGGCGCTGGGCCTGACGGAGCGGCTGGGCCAAGCACAGCACCAACTGCACCTCACCAGGTAGGCCCCTAATCCCATCACACGCCCCGCCCGCGCCCCGCCCGCCGTCAGGGGCCCCCGTCCTTTATTACACTCGCGGGGACCGGCTGGTGCAGTCACGCGCCTCCACCTCCCGTCCAACGCCAGCAGAGCTCCGCTGAGCGCACTTCTGTGATCAACGCTCTGCCGCGCGCGGGACAGAGCACACTTCCGCGATCAACGCACTGCCGCGCGCGGGACAGAGCACACTTCCGCGATCAACGCACTGCCACGCGCAGGACGGAACACATTACTGCGACCACCACACTGCCGTTACACAGCCAGTGCGTTGAGCAGCTCAGAGAGGGCCGCTACAGTGGCAACTATAACGAAAGCATTGGATACATTATAAAAATATTACAGTTCTCTGTAATAAATTAGCGTTCATCAGTTTCTTAAGTGGTCGCTGCTTCTCTCTCTCTCTTTTTCTGTACCTATACATATGTCTAACCCATACAGAGCTACAGCATATGTTTGACAAATAATTGCCTGGTGTTGAGAAAACATAATGATCAGGTTTATTCACACCTTCTAATTATGTCTGATAAAATCATGTAAATGTAATCTTGCAACATATTTTCCTTGACTGGAAGCTGACAGAAGCTTCTAGAACTTCTTAGAAACTTCAATCACTTGTTTCCCCATCAGGTATAAAAGGTAAGGAAATATTAGTAGATAAAATAATAAACATATTTTTAAAAATAATTCCCAACTGCGCAAATAACCGCCGTGGACGTGAGAGATGACTACTGGGAGCTGTCCGTTATGTTACGTCATCGTCATTTAGCAAACGTCCTTATCCAGAGTGACTCAGTTTCTTCCATTCATACAGCTGGATATTTACTGAGGAGATTGTGGGTTACGTACCTTGCCCAAGGGCACACCAGTCCCAGCAGGAGACAAACCAGCGACCTTTTGCTTATGAGTCCTGTTCCTTACCAATACACCATGCTGCTGCCCATCCACATTGTCCCAGTGTGGAGATTAATGCATTTGAAGTACAAAGCCGTCCAGTCTTACACATGCGTCACACACTCCCCTTACGGTCTGATGGACTACGCACCCCACGCTCACCTCACACACACCTCACAGAGGTGTCCGACTCGGAGGGCCCGACTCTGTGGAGGGACGGGGTCTGTGTCGTGTTTAGGGGAGGTACATGCTGCCTCTGAGTTCTGTGGCCCGGTGTCCGTGCAGCACGTGGTAGTCACTGCTGTGATGTTTTCTCTTTTTTTTTTTTGGCCGTGGTTGTGGCAGCGGTGTGCCTGGGTGAATTGTGCTTTGATTCATCTTTCTGGTGCATTCTGCTTGTGTCTTGTGTTGAGCCTCATTCATGAGTCTGGCAGCGTCAGGCCACAGAAAGCTCCTAATGCTGAGTCCCTAAAGCTGCAATTGGGACAGTAGTTACAGGAACCGGCTCCCTCTGGCTTTGGCTTAGGCTTGGCTTGGCTTTTTCCGTGAAAATATTTTGCACCCTGGAAGTCCTGGAAAAGTGTTTAAAATGGTTAAATCCACATCAAGGAAATTGGTGCAAATTTATTCTTGCTTTTTTTTGTTGACAGCTTGAAAAGCATCTCATTTGTAACTGCTTTATCTCCTGCATTATGAAGGCAAGTCAGGGTGCTGTGATATTGCTGATAGACAGGCTAGGTTGTCTACAGTAGCTAAGATTGCTTTGAGCAGCTGCACATGTTCCACCTTGAAATATTACTCCCACAATTCCACCTTCAAATGGGTTCATTTCATGGTCAGTGTCACTATTGCAAACGTAAAAAATAATCATTGAAATCCTTATACCTATCCTTTAATTGTAATAGAGAATAAATCTGGTCTGAGACATGTGCAGAGACAGCCCATGTCAGTAGTAATGTGTTACATGTAATGTAATGTGTATGTTATAACCCTGTGGAAATGGCTGTTGCGGTCACATGTGTGGTTCACAGGCCTCCGTCCCATGCAGCTGGAGGATCTGAGGGCACAGCCAGGGGGGAACATTTGCCCGGAACCGGCCCCTGTCTGCTGGTGATCAGACTGCAAAAGGCATGCTGATCTCAGGCCAGTGGAGCTGCTGACCAGCACAGCTGTCGGGCAGCCTTAGCGCTAAACGGCCGGCTGATCTCAGGCCAGAAGAGCTGCTGACCAGCACAGCTGCCGGCACCCTCAGCGCTAAACGGCCAGCTGATCTCAGGCCAGCCAGAGCTGCTGACCAGCACAAGTGTTGGCAGCTTAGGCGCCTTCGCTGTTGCGGATGTGGAGTTTGAGCTTGTAATTCACCGGGAGGTATCCAGATCACATTCCCCCGTAGCTGCTGTTTTGAGAGGGGCTGGATATCATACAGCTGTATCAGGGCCCCTGCTCTGCTGCTGGTCTTCCTCTGTCCTCCTCTTCAGCACGTGAAGAGACGGTGTAAAATCAGCAGGGCTGCCCGGGTGTGCTCCTGTTTCTGGCTGAAGTTCCTGTAGCTCAGGATTGGTGAGCTTCTGTCTGCAGCTAGACCTGTGGCAGGAAGGAGAGCCTCACACTGACCCTCAGGATCATTACACCCCTTATTCATCACTCAGAAAGAGAGAGAGGGATTGAGGGGAAGCCAAACTCCAATGAGATGAGCAGCATCAGTCCCAGTTAGCCGGTTAGCAGGCATGTTTTGGGTTTGTGTGCTCCAACTGTAGTGGATAAGGGCGTATAACAGGAGCCACATGGTGGTGGGGGGGTGACGGGGGGGGGGGGGGGGGGGGGCATGTGTCCCGTCGGTCACACCACCACAGGAATGCTGGAAAGGCCTGGGACCAGGCTGCCTCCGATTCCGGCTTTGTGTCTCCAGGTCACGTGGAGGGTGATCAGAGCTCCTTTGAAAGCAGGGCTGTGGAGCCGTCTCCTTTGTTCCCCGCCTCCCCCCCTCGTCCCTCGTCATCCCCCCGCCCCCCGCACCCCCCCTCCCGGGCCGGGTGGCGTGAAACGCGCGGTCCCCGCCAGCGCCTGCCGGGATCATCAGCCAGCTGTGCGGCGGGCAGCCGAGGATCCGCGCTAATCCCCCCACTCTGTTCGCCTCCTTTCAGCCCTCCCAGGCCTCCCAGGCCCGGCTTTATTCTGTTTGTTTGTTTGTTTGTTTGCGCCTTTTTAACCCCCCCCTCAAAGAGAGAGCTGCCGCTGGCAAGCCTCCCCAATCAGAGATGACAAACCACCCCACCCCCCTCCACCCCCCCGAGCCTCCCAAACGCGCACAACAACAAAAAACACCACAATCCCAGCCTCCTCTGCTGGCCGGTGATTGCGAGACGCGATAGGCTCGCCGGCTGTTTGTGTCGATGTGCTTTGGAAACTGGGGGGACTTCTGCTTGGGTCCTGATTTAACATCTCATCCTTTGTGAGATCTGCATTCTGTTTTCATAAAGGCATTTGATCCCCCTCTCACAGGAAGTGGAGAGGTGCCCCTGCAATCTGTCATGCATTGCTTTTGATGGTATAGAAGTAAGAAGCAGAGAAGTAGGTGCAGCCATTGCGATTAGCCGTTCCTCTGTCTCGCACCAGGCTCTCTCGCTAAGTAACGCCATCATCGTCGTCGTCGTCGTCAGCATCAACGTCAGCATCAGCATCAATATCCATATGGTGCTCCTAATGAGCTAGTGCCCTGCCCAGTCTCTCTGACTGGATCAGGAAAGGTAGCTACCTGAACACAGGTGAGCCCAGTCAGTGTAGTATCTCTGGAGGGAGTGGAGCCCCTGTGGAACAGCACATCCGTACAGTGTGGCATTAAGCAGGCTGTGTGCTGGCAGCAGAAAAATGAGGCTTTTCTTTCTAAAATGTGTATCATTTTTAAAGAGTAACTGGTTCAGACAGCCATGATGGAGTGCTGGTAAACTTCCCCAGCTGGAGGCTCTCCTGCAGTGAGTTTTCTTTCACCAGACGAGCAGCAGGATCACTGAGGCA
This sequence comes from Megalops cyprinoides, assembly GCF_013368585.1. Classification (NCBI taxonomy): domain Eukaryota; kingdom Metazoa; phylum Chordata; class Actinopteri; order Elopiformes; family Megalopidae; genus Megalops; species Megalops cyprinoides. Next base: position 6,906,169 of record NC_050597.1, read on the forward strand.
TTACCGGCCTCAGAAACTGCACCTTACAGGGCCATAGCAAAGGGGTCCTGAAAAACACGCATACCCACACTCTAACTCCCGATCCCAGCTCTCCTGCACTCCTGGCTGTGTGTATGTGTGTCTGTTTGTCTGTCTATGTGTGTGTGCATGCTTTTGTGTGAGTGTGTGTGTGCATGTCTGTGTGGCTATATATACGTGTGTGTCTCTCTGTGTGTGACTGTGTATGTGAGGCGTGTGGTTCTCTCTGATTTCCTAATTACTATCGCTGTAATTAATGCCCAAGCTAATCTGCTACTCATGAAAAATATACAGTGCAGACATGACTGTTTAAAAACACAGAGGGCAGACATGACCATTGGAGAGACAGGTGAAACAGAAGACCCGATAGGGGCAGATATCACTGCTGGGGTGGCTACACGGCCGAGTGCATGGCTGCCTTTTTTATCGGCTGGTAAAAAGGTCTGGTAAAAAACCAGCGACATTCAGCAATCAGCTGAGGACTTATCTGAAATGATCCCCCGTCTACTTGGTGCTTGGAGCTCATTTGGTAATAGGATTGTATTTTGGTGAAGGTACTGTAGTAAAATTTGAAACAGATAATGCCCCATGCATACCTTCTATGTACTAAAACGTTACTTATCTTGTGAAGGTAACTAATCCTCAGGTAGTTGAGTTTATTTTGAGTAGAGTGGTGTGTTTTGTAAAGATGGCTGCAGGTGTGAGAGCTGTCTTATCTCATCTGTCTGAAACCCCTCTCTCTGCTAGTCCCCATTCCAATCCTACCAGAAAGGAGGAAATTAAATGAAACTGACAAAAATGAAAAGCAACCGCAAACTGATTGTTAAACAGTCCATCGTTTGAGCTCCGCTTTCGGTCTGACAAAACGCCGCTCCCTCCCCTCTCTCCCCCCCTCTCCCCCTCTCTCTGCGGCGGGGGGTGGAGGGTGGGAACGGGGAAGTGGCTAAAACGCGAGCAGATGCAGGAACACGCCGGAGGGAGAGCGGGAGCCGCGCACAACAACCGCGGCGGAGCCAGCCGGCGGGAGGCGGCTGCCGGATCAGAGCCCGGCGTGAGAGGGGAGCAGGGGCCCCGCCCCGTGCCTCCGTACGCGCCCTGCGCGGGGGCCCTGGCACCGGGCGCGCCGGGGTGCGGGATCAGGGCGCGGGCGGGACCAGCCGCGCGGCTCCGCGCCGTGCGGGAGGGCGGCCGCTCAGCGCTGGGCGGCAGCCATGTTGTCGGGAGCAGATGGCGGGTGAAGCTGGCGGGGAGGGGCTGTTTAGCAGAACTAATCAGACAGTAACGGATGGGGCAGCTGGGTGGGCGGCGGGCCAGGCGGGGGTGTGCCGGGGAGACCGCCGAGCGTCATGATGTTTGACAGTGGTGTGCCCGCCGGTCCGGGGACGAGACCTTGCCGATGTCTTCTCACCTCGCGGTCGGAGGGCCCGGCCTGGGCCCTGCTCCCCTCGCTCCGGCCCGACTGCAGCCTTGCGCCTCTCTCACCCGCGCGCCGCTCACAGACGCTGCTCTCCACCACGGGCTCTCTCTTCAGCTTTGTGTCTGTAATGGGGTCCTGTTTTGCAGGGCTAACATGCTGCTTGTGAGACATGCTCGCCTTTGTTAGAATGGAAGAGCTCTTTGCTCTTTCTCCCTGCATCCCTCTAAATGGAGGGATGGACCTGATGGAAAGGCTCTCTCCGTTTTAATCCGTTGCTTGTTACTGTTGTCTGTCAGCTCAGCAAACACTGTCATCTCAGGCTAAGCGGGTTATACTTTATGTTTTACAGTATTACCTTATTAGCTTTACACCAGTATCTCCTTATCACCTTTACAGTATGAATCTTATACCTGGAATGCTCTACAGCTAGAATGCAACTGGATGGATTAGTGTGGGTGTGAGCGCATTGGGCTAGACTGAATGAACCTCTCGCTGTGTTGAGCCTGTATAAAGCTCAGTGCGTGTGTCTCGGCTGTGGCCTTGAAGGGGAGGCAGAGATTATTTTCGCTCTGTTGTGAGAGAGACCTCTCCAGTAGGAAGGGTGAGGGCTGCTGTCGCTTAGGCGAGGCTAGGCCACTCAAGCTGCTCCGAACGCGGTGTCAAAAACACGCTGCTCCAGGGATTTGCTGTTTTTGAATGAAACTCAGCTGCTAATTAAAGAGCTGGGTAATGCTAACCCGCCGAACATGGAAAGTGCCCATTCCTCCGAGCAAAGGCAAGCTCTGCCAATGAAATATTTATCCCCTTGTTAAAAAAAAAAAAAGAGACGCCACTGAAAAAAGAAAAAAAAAACAAGGATCTTGCCTACACTCGGTGCTCCTGGTTTCTCCCACATGGACATGCTGTTGCTTGATCTGCTTGAACGTCGAATATATTTATGATTCATAACCTTCCGTTACATTATATGTACAGTGGACCTGGCACGGTGATACAGGAGCGCTGCAGTGTATTATTAGCCCAAGCCCACGCATGTGCCTTCAAACCCGAGACATTTCATCATCTCCGCACTGAGCAGATGTCCTTAGCTACAGCTGATTCCTGCTCTCACCGTGCAACTCTTATATTGCACAGAGCTCTGTTCAGTACTGTGCCCCACACTGGCTCTTAGCCCCGTGTGGAACCACTCGGACAACACGCTTGGCCACGTATCACATTGTTGGATTCATAATTTTGGAGTGACGTCCATGGACAGGGCTCTGTATGGCATTACCTTGGCAATCAGGGCCTCTGTTGCAGTGATCTCCGTTACAGTGATTTCAGTGAGCGGGGCCTCTGTTACAGTGCACCGATCTTCACTAGCTGTGAAAACAGCAGCAAAATATATAAAATATTAACACATTAAACAGAATTACAATGGAAAAAGAAGCCAGGTTTCAATATTTAAAAATTTGTAGAAAGGTCACACAGTTTATAAGGTTTATCTTATGAAATAAGTAGCAGAGGTGAGAGAAGTGTGAGTGGTTAAAATCAGGCAGAGTAGCTGCTCTGGTCCTGCTATGTATAGTTCATTACATTACATTACATTACATTATTACACCTGTCCAGAACTGGACACTAACGTAGAGTCGGAAGCAGGGGAACAGTCTGATTTGGTGTCTGAATTTCTTTATTTGACTGATGTTGAATCAGAGCAGCTGATAGATACAGCTGTCTTAAATTTCATGATCTGAATGGGGAGGCATCACCACGTGAAGTTCTTCAAAGAATTGCACGGAGGAGAGCAATAAGAATATGACCGTATTATATGGCAGCATTAGGGATTCAGTTTTTATTATTATTTTCATAACACATAATTAGAGTAGAGGCCATCTCATAATTAGAGCTCGTAATCATCAGCTTCTTTGTAAAGATGAGTGGCTAACAGTGAGGGCAAACAGGAATTGCCTAATCAGAAGCACGGTGTGTAGCTCCCAGTGCAGAGTTCTGACCCTTCTCCCGACACTGCGGTGAAGAGGTACAATAAGAAGAAGTACAATAACGGGTACACTAATTAGAGCATGAGGTGAATTGTTAATGGTGCTAATAATCTGTTGATCGATGTCAAAGTTAATTTGTGTGTGTATATGTGTAATTGCTGGCCTTTTCCCTTCCTCACTGCTGCAGACAGACTCCTGTAATCAGGCTCCCTGTGGGTATTTACTGCGGTCAGCCATCATGTTACTGCTCAGACCATAGCGGGTAGTTAAAGTGTGCATGGAAACAGCTGCAAAATCTGGGATATGAATGATTGGGTGTGTGAGATCAGATATTTAGTATGCACTACACACAGCAGTGAAACATAGCCTCTGGAATATCAAGAGCATAGAATTGCATTGTGTTTTATTTCATATTTAATGGTATCATATATGTCTGCCATAGTGTTGTTGTCATACTAATGGTGATGTTAATACAAATTAGTGAGAATTGTAAGAGTGTGTAACTTCACATGCATGGCCTCATTCCCTCAAACACAGCCACGGGTTACTGCTCTAATAATGTCTTGTGTCCAATGTTGTGTGTTCTTACAGTGCAATAATACTCTTATAAAACACTTAATACATTTCAGAGATTTCCATTTTCTCGGTTTTTCCCTTTACTTTATCAATATTCCTTTCAGGAAAATACACAGGTCAGAATATAAAAGAAGCACGTGCATTTGTGTGAGGGTAATATCAGTGATAAGGTTTTTTTTTTTAAAACGTGTCGTGTCAGGGGACAGAGAGTGACAAGCACAGTGCTCTGTTTTCTCTCTCTCTCTGTCTCCCCTTCCTCCCCCCGCGTCTCCCCCCTCCCCCTCCCTCTGGCCTGGGAGCTGCTTGGGGGCTAGTGCTGTGTTCTTCTCCTAGGGAGAGCTGTGAATCATGGGAGCGCAGGACAGGATGGTGCATGTCCCGAGGCACTATGGAGGCAAATCTGTCGGGTGGGCAGCCCTGCCCAGAGAGGGTGTCCTACTTACCGCCCCTCCTTCCCTCCCTCGGCCCCTCTGCGAGGCCGGGTTTCGGCCGGGCTCGGAGAAGCACACACGCTGTCAGCTTCTCAGCACAGCCTGCTGCTTGAAGTGGCCCCTCAAACGGTTTCTTTTTGGCCCGGAGAGCCCTTAAAATGAGGGGCAAACGGTGCATGGCCTTCCTGCTGAAATGCATAATGATCTCTCCCTCGGCCTGGTGCTTTTCCGCGCACACTCGCACGCGTGCACACACACGTGCGTGTACACGCACACACACATGCACATGCGCTCATACACTTGCATATGCATATGCACAGACATGCACATGTGCTCACGCACATGCAATCACACACACATACTTTCGCACACCTGCAGACACGCCTGCACACACACAAATACTCACTCCCTCATACAGGCGCATGCATGCCCTTGTACATGCATGCACAAGCATGCACTCACACATGCAGACACATGCACGTGCTGTTCTGGAGGCAAACTCACGCACACGAATACACACACACACATACACACACACACTGGTATAAAATAACGGAGTGTTTCTGTCCACTGAACTGCAGAGTGAGAGGACGAAGGCATTCCTGTTGTAGCTGTACACAGTGTGAGGTCCTGACTCTTCTGTGTCAGGGCAGGACATAACAAAACGGAGCGCTGACCAGGTCCTAATGAACGCCATGTGAAATGACGATGGCCTGAATATAAGTGCCATCTCTGAGGTGTCTGCCGTGGATGTGCTTTACACCATAAAGTATCCATTTTTAAAATCACTGCAGGATGTCAGGCTCAGCAGTTCTACAGCATTAATTCAAACAGATCACTGTAAATTATTTCATTGTTCTTGAATCAGAAACGCTTATATATCATGGAACATTCACATTTGGTGAATTGTACCGAGGGGTTAATGCTTGGCTGAGTGGACTCTGAACCACAGAAAGGGTGAAAGCTATTTTGTTTTCCGTGCCAGCTTGTGTGGAAATCAAAGGACAAAAAGATTTGACAGCCTCCTACTTTCTGCCTCGTCCAACCTCCTTTGCTGCTAAAGCCCGTCTGAACAATGTGTGCCGGGAACAAAGGGGACCAGAAGTGATGTTCGGGGTTAGAAGCGGAGGACGGCACACAGGGTGTCACATCACAGCCCGTCGGGGTGTGTGTGGAGCTGCCAGGAGCCCTGCGGAAGAGCAGAGCTCTGACCTGACGACAGCACCGCGGCGGGGCGAGTGTCGGCAGCTCAGAGGAAAGCCGCGCGCACGGCGTGGACATAGGGCAGGGCATCTGTGCGCGTCGAGTGTGTGTCAAAGAGAGCAAGAGAGCGAGGCTGTGTGCGTTCATGTGTGTGTGTGTTCGCACGTCTGTCCTCTTTGTGCGTACGCATCAATGGCGTGTTTCTCTGCTTCAGTCGCGAGCACCATGCCCAACGGCCGCCATGCCCGTCCTCGGGGGACGGGGGACGGGGGGACTCTCCTTCCGGGGGGTGCCGCAGCGCGGAGCAGATGGCGTGATCCGCGTGTGACGGAGAGCGCGGCCGCTGAAAGCCAGCCGTGAGAAGGGGGCTTACGCTGCCCCCTGCCCTCAGGCATCCCACTCCTGTTGTTTTGATAGCTTTGTTTTGGGTTTGATTTTCGGTTCGGCAGCCGGTCCCCCCCCGCCCCAATGTCCTTCTGGTGCCCCTGCCACACTCCTGTCGTGCAGGTGGGCTCGGCTTCTGGAACAGCGCCCTCTGGTGGCAGTGAGTGGCGCAGGTTGTGTCACAGTGGGGTCTGAGCCAGCTGGTCACTGTCCAGGTGTGTCTGAGCCAGGTGGTTGATGCATAGGTGTGTCTGTGGCTTTTAGTCACTGTCCAGGTGTGTCTGTGGCTTTTTATCACTGTCCAGGTGTGTCTGAGCTAGCTAGTCACTGTCCAGGTGCAGCTTGGGCCAGGGAATCTCCCCCTCTGTAGCTCTCTGTCTTCTGGAATAAATGTGGTAATGTATATTGTATTGACAATAGTACAGTTTTGCAATTTTGAGTTATTAGAATGAGTACTTTTATAACACTGTTGTAAATTACGCTGATACTATTAATAACAACAGTAACAGCAACTATCATTATTATTATTTAGTCCAGTTGGTCAGGTCTATTAATGATATTTCATCAGTGCACAAGTATCCCTGCAGATATATTATTAATCATACTTGCTATTTTTCTAAATTTAAAGAACACACATGAAAAAAAGCGTCGCTAACGAGCAAAATCATTCATATTTCAAATGGACATCAGTAATAATTGGATGCAGATGATAGATTCTCAGTGCAAAATGTGGTTAGCAACCTCGAGATTGTGCCGGCTTCATTTATCTAAGACTACAGATGTCAATTAAAATATTCCTCCAGTGCCAGAGAGCCAAGCGTCTGCCTCCTCGAGCTGCTTGGAATCGCTGAAGTTCTGAAAAAAAAAAAAAAAAGAGGAGGAGGAGGAGAAAGTTTTCTCCGAGCGCCTGTTTTTCCGAGTGCTTCTGTAAGAGAATGTGCACTGCTGACCAGGGGGGTTTGGGAGGGGGGGTTGGTGGTAGTGGGGGGGTGAGGGGGGGGGTCTCTAAATTGGTGGCAGCAGCAGTTGGTTCTGCTGGTGACCTTGAGGGGCTCCCGCTTCTTGAAGAAAAAAAAAAAAGCAGAAGCTTGCGGTAAACAAAGTTCACTTCTGACAGATGGATTGAATGACAGAGAGGTTGCGGGTGCCAGAGCGGTCCTGGCAGCGGAGGAAATGTTCGGTGCGGTCCAACAGGAGAGGAGGTGTGAACAGGTGCAAGCCTGCAGAAGGAAGCGGGACCAGATGGAAGGAGCCAGAGCCAGTTTAGTTAAAGGAGAAAGGGTGGGAGGGGGGCGGGAAGGGGGGTGGGGGGGTGGGGGGGGCAGCAGAGAAATCCTGAAAAGCGATTGGATGCGGAGATAAGTACGCATGGGACAGAGGGTAAATACTGCACAAAGCGGAGCCACACCGCAGGGAGGACAGAGGGGGCTTTTTTATTCCTATTCTGCGGGGGGGAGGGGGGGTGGGGGTGTGCAGAAGCCTCCGCGGTGGGCTCCTTCCCCGGCTCTGTGGCCTCTGTTTGCGGAGGTGCGCGGCGTTACCCCACAATCGGACGCAGAGAGAGGGCTGTTTTTTCGGCACTGAGATGGGGCGTTTTCTGCCTCTGAGTTCACAGCATTCGCGTGTCTGAGCCCGCGAGCCTTCTGAAAAAGCTCACAGCACGCAGACCGCTGTTCAGCCACTTTAAACATTAAAGTACGCGCACCATCGGTGTGGTGTTTGCAATGGACGTATTTGTTCTGCGTATCGATATTTGTGTTGTGTTACACAGTTTACTCTAAGGGTTTGCAGTGCTTTCAGTACCATTCATTTCTCTATATATTTCACTTAGAATGTTATGATACAAGACTTCAGTACAATTCTAAGATCTTAATGGTGGTAGATTCAGATTTATTTTATCTCCTGCTTACCTAACTCCAAATACAGTAGGTATCTGTCTCTCTGTTTTCGTATGAAAACGTCGCGAGAACTCTAGGTCATTTCAAAGAGTTAAATTTCCTCATGAAAATCAGGATCATTGAAAGCCTTTCTGACCCTGTGTATAAAATCACTTGTTAGTTATATCCGAATGCCAAAGGCAGGCTGTTGGGGTGTCATTTATAGAGTGACTGTAATGGCAGTCCTGTAGAGCGATAACCCCTAATGTGTCCAGATTCCTGTGAGCAGACCGCAGTACGGTCTGTGCAGTACCGTGCACATGGCGGCGGGTGTGTCCTCTGGTTCCGAGTGCACGTGTCCCGCCGGCTGACTCATTCTGGGTACCGCGGCATTTGGTCATTTTTGGCCGAGGCCCACGGCACACCGCAGGGTACTGCAAACTGTGTGCTAGAGGAGTCTGCGGCGCTCCGAGTCAAATGTGCAGCAGCTTGAATAGTGCTCAGTTAGGCAGCCCTCCACCAGCAGCCAGCCCCCACGCCAAATACATCTCACCCCCACCTGACCCCCCGCCAAACCATCTCACCTCTAACTGACCCCCCCAAACCATCTCACCCCTACCTGAACCCCCCTCCTCCCAAACCATCTAACCCCTACCTCACCTTCTCCAAACACATTTCACCCCTACCTGACCACCCCCCAAAACATCTCACCCCTCCCCCCCAAAACATCTCACCCCTACCTGAGCCCTCCAAACCTCACACTCCTACCTGATCCACTCGAGCATACAGCAGCCAGCCCAGACACCCCTCCCTGGCGTAGCTCCCTCCACCCTCAGCCCATGCTGACTGAAGATCAGGCTTTAGTCACATTGTCAGCAGCCGGGAGGCCTTAGACTCACTGATTAGGGATGGAAGTTGTTGGTTATCTCAGTGGCATGTTGAATTGAGTTTGCCCTTTGGCTGGATGTGTATGGTGTGCAGTGTGCATACGGGACCATGAGCTGGATATTTACGTCAGACATTATGAGTCTTTAGTAAGTTACACAGCACAGATGCTAGCTTGTGTAATTTGTTGAGGCTGGTGTGTGCTGGAGGTAAGGTGTTAAAGCTGTAGGGTGTACCTCACACTGTTCCCTTACTCTTTTTTATAGAGTGCAGCATACGCTCCATCCGCTTAGTCTTAAAATCATTTTTCAAAAACAAATTCCAAACAAAACAACCTAAAATTATCGCTTGTATGTTTAATTAAAATGAAAATGGTTTACAATCTCAGTGATTTAAGCGCTAAACAAAATACTAGTAAAGTGTCAGTTGTGCAGCTATCTAGCGGGGGCTGGTTTCGGGCTCTGACCGGATGTGCCTACCGCCCCCCCCCCACCCCCCCGCGTGGAGCGCAGCAGCAGCGGCAGCATGGACATGGTTCCCCCCCCCCCAAACCCAACAGGAACAAATGTCTGGCTGAGAGGGCTGCGATCTCCCGCTGGGCGGCGGCGCGGATGTTCAAGCGCAGCGGGGGGCGGCTCTGTCTCCCTCTCTCTCCCCTGGCCTCGCAGGCCGCTCGAAACACCCCGCTTTCACACACCAGACGTCAGCAGGTCTGGAGAGACGGTCACTTTGGAGCCGCGCTCCAGACGCTGCGCGACAACAAAGTTTGGGGAGTTAATTAACAGAGCGTGCCGTAACTTTCCCTCCCTCCCCCCGGAGAGAGTGGCGCTTTCTGGGCCCGCCGCGTGGACGGACCTCGGTGCGAGAGTCACGGGGGTGCAGACCTTTGCGCCCGAGCTCCCTGCCCTTGCGGTTTCAGGGCAGGGAGGATAACTGGTCGTTTCCTTTGTTGCTCTGTAGAAGTGCAGCACTGTGGTGAATCAGAATGATGTGGGCTTTCAGAACGTTTTCAGTGTGGCAGCAGTGTGGCGTAGTGGTAAGGAGCAGGGCTTGTAACCGAAAGGTCATGGGTTTGATTCCCTGCTGGGGCACTGCTGTTGCACCCTTGGACATGGTACTTAACCCACAGTTGCCTCAGTAAATATTCAGCTGTATCAACGGTTGAAATTGCAAGTCACTCCGGATAAGAGTGTCTGCTAAACGACAGCAATGTAATGCAATGGGCAGCTCAATGCGAAATGACAATTGTAATTGTGATGTGTTTGAAACATTCGGCCGGTTGCTTTACCTCCTGTGGCTCAGTGGAGATGTTAACTTTCCTCCTTCTGTCGCTGGCAGTGAGTAATATCTCGGTGACAGCGCCAGTGTGACTGCTGTAGTCTGGGTTGTTTTATGTTGGCGTGTGATCTGATCTGTCTCTGTGTCTCTGTCGTGACTCGCCGCTCTGCGGGAGAGTCCTGCTGTGTCCCCCCAGGCCGTCGTGGCCCATAGACTCAGACATGACAGCACACTCGCTCATCAGACGCTCTTATCCAGAGCGACCTCCAGCACAAAAGAACAGAAGAGTATCCGTTCAAGTTGAGTGAGCAGCAGTGTCAGACCAGGCTAACAACACTCCCAGACCAGTGAGTGTGAGCATAACACTTTTCACACCCTGCCACAAGTTAACTTACGCGTCCTGACTAGACAATGGAAGCCAAGTATACTAGCATATATCAGGCTTTAGATCGTAGGATCCAAAACACGATAATCACAATACAACACATAAAATAAACAACAAGTAATACAAGTATTACCGGTATACCAGTATAATAGCAGGTGTCGGGGTGGGGACTGAGGTGGAGGTGAGATGCAGTCTGAAGAGGTGGGTCCTCAGTCTGCGTCGGAAGATGACCAGTGATTGTGCTGTCTGACCCCCATGAGAAGTTTGTTCCACCACTGAGGGACCAGTGCAGACAGGGATCGTGTCAGAGAGGAGCGACCCCATAGAGAGGCCTGTCACCCCCATCCACCCGTCTGTCCATCTGTGTGTCCGCAGGCAGGAGAAGGAGGCCGGGGAGCGGGCGGCGGAGGAGGGCGCGGCCGCGGCGGCTCGGGAGGCGGAGCGGCGGGAGAGGGAGCTGGCACAGCGGCTGCAGGAGGCGGAGCACAGACACGAGCGGACCGGTGAGTAGCCCCCCCTCCCCCCCCACCCCCGGATACGTGACCCTCCCGGCAAAACCTTCGGCCAGGCCGCGGCAGAGAGGCCGGGCCATCATGCACCAGTTAGCGGTCTGAACGGGGGGGTGCGGGGGGGGGGGACGGGCGGTGCTCATTCCGAGGCCTGCTCGAACATCTGCCGCGCCATCTGGATCCCCCAGCTTATTTACCTGCGTTTGGAGAAACTCGAACCGCGCCGAGCGGCAGAACAAAGCCAGCCGAAACAAAGGGGCTCTTTTCTTTCTTTCTTTCTTTCTTTTTTTTGGCTAGGCTGCGCGGCGCACATGTGGTCTAGAGGAGTGACATCAGAGCCTCAGCAGGAAGCTGTGCGGCTCACGAAAAAAACGTCCCTTTAATAGCACAGACCACTTCCTTCCCCATGCACATAATGGCCACTCTCACAAGCTAATTAGTCCCCCCCAAACCCCCCCCCCCCCCCCCCCCCCCCCCTTCCCCCAGCACCCCAAACGGAGCAGATTTTAGTAGTTGCTGAAGACAGAGTCGCCTCTAGATGATATCGGCGTTTGTGTTTACTCCCAGTTTGTTAGGCTTTTTAATCCCCTGTTTTTGAGCGTTCTCTGATGCCAGCACAGGCCTGTCCCCTTTCAAAGGCCTCGGACTGATTGGGATTCTTTGGTAACTAACCCAACTTTATTCCCGTTTCGTTGCGCGCCACGGCGAATGGATTTATTTAGTGGGAGTGTGTGTGCATTCCATCAGTCCTACAGAAGCAGGTGGTCGTCACACCAGGCCTCTGTACGTTTCTGCCCTGCTGCACGCCGGAACCCTTACACACCTCCCAGGGACTGACCACACGGAGCAGAGCACGACATTAACCTCGAAATATTAACATTTACAGTTGTTTTACATTTATTTTATTTGGCAGATGCTTTTATCCAAAGTGATTTACAAGTGAGGCAGAGTGGAAAACAAGGAAAAAACCCTAAGGAGTCAATATGAGAAGCACTGCATGACCAGGTTTCAATGGTTGGCCAGACAAGGTACAAGCTAGCTGGTAGAGATAACGAGTGGATTAAAGCATTAGATTACATTGTTTTAAATAGAGAAACAGTTTTGAGACATGAGAAATTCCTTTCGGTGGTAGTGTTTCAGGTGCTCAGGTGAGAGCGGAAGAGCTCTGTCTTCAGATCTTCCACATTAGCTGTGCAGCGTAGATGCCATTCTTAAATAATCACCTGATTACATTTTATGTTTCACCACGTGTGTGTATACATATAGACATGCTTACGAACATACATACATATATAGTGTACTCAAAGCCAGCTGAAGTATAGAGATATAGTGTACTCAAAGCATATGTCATCATGGTATAGTGTACACAAAGGCAGCTGAAGTGGTATAGTGGTACAGTGTAGTCAAACTGCAGCTGAAGTGGTATAGTGATAGTGGTATAGTGTATGCATAGTGCAGCTGAAGCCATTGTGGACAGGTACGTCCCCTGACTTTGCTCCTCAGTGCTGAGTCCGGCCCCATCTGTTCAGAGCCGGGAGCGGAGCCTGACCGGAATGCTGAGGATGTTCTGCGTGTGAAAGCGAGGTCAGTCTGCGAGCGTCCGCCGCCCGGAACCTTCCGGCCCGCAGACATCATCTGCACCGCGACCGACACAAAGGGTTCCACACGCAAAAGCAGCGGCCCGGCCAATCTGCGCTCCTCTGTCCCCCCCTCCCACGCCGGGTCACTCGGAGCGCAGGCGGCCCGCGTCCATATGCGGCGCCGCAGATCTGACGCGCCGATCCCAGCCCTCGCGGCCCGCCTTTCAAAGGGAGCCGCGCGCTTTTCACAGCCGCGTTTACAGTCTGAAGAGCTCTTTAAATACAGCGCAGATCCTTTATGTTCTGCTACTGCCGCGGCGCAGTAGCCCAGGTGCATGGATTGCATCGCAAACTCTACAAAAGACATATGTTACAACAGCTACTGTTCGGCGTCTCAAAGCGCGATGAAAGCGCACCTCCGCGCTGCCTTTGAGACGGTGGAAATCACTCTCTGAGAACAAAGAGGCAACGCTTTGTTCGGGCTTGAAAATGGAATGAATTTCGACATGTGCCAGGAAGCAGGAGTCCTTACAAGATAGCGGTTGACAATCCGTTTAATTCTCAACTCGCAAAAAACTTCCTGCCAGGCAAAGGTCATAGAAAAACCACTCAGCGATGTTGTCAGGCAATGCAGACTTCCACCTTAAAATAAGGAATGATATTGTTTAAATAAATGAATAATTTTATTTATATGTAGTATTGATTAAACACTATGGGTTGGCCCATGGGGCTACACCTCTGAACAAGGTCACTGGAATATAAGGAGGAGGACTCGTAACCGAAAGGTTACCGGTTCGATTCCCCAGGGGGGCAGTGCTGTTGTACCCTTGGACAATTGCCTCAGTAAATATCCGTCTGTATAAAGGGATAACATGTATAAACCTGTAATTGATGTAAATCGCTCTGGATCAAGGCGTCTGCTAAATGCCAATAATTTAATATAGTGTGAACATAGTAACTCCTATATCTATATGAATAATATACTAAGTTCCCCAAATACAGATACATGAAGACCCACCTTTGAGGTGTTGTACACGATGTGCTGTGTGGGGCTGTGCTGACCCTCCTCTGTCTGTCCTGTGCCCGTGCAGTGGGGGAGATGGACGCCCTGCTCAGCTCCCAGAATTCCCTGATCTCGAAGCTGAGGGAGGAGTGCAGCGGTCTGGGGGCGCAGCTGGAGGCTGTGATGGAGAGCAGCAGGTGGGTGGAGCTCGTCCCGGCCTGTCAGTGTGCCGGTCAGCGTGCGGTCAGCCTGCGGTCAGCGACGCACACAGCAGCAGGTTGGGCTGGAGCCCAGGCAGGTCAGATGTCTG
>NC_050597.1:6922500-7010000 GCF_013368585.1 Megalops cyprinoides
CCGGAGTGTGTTCCGGAGGCCTGAGCCATGCGCGTTTGTGCGTGTGCGCGTCGGGCGGGGGTGCTTGGACGGCAGCCCGGCGCGTTGCGTGGGCGGGAGAGCGTGGGCGTCTCCGCGTTCTCAGAACCCGGAGCGTGTCTCCTGCAGGGAGCCAGCAGTCCCACTGCTCCCAACATAACACTACATATTGTCCAACACCCACTGCCACAAACCTCCAGCTGGATGCGGAAAAAAAAGCCCCACTATTCACAGGGAGGAGAGAGAGAGGGAAGGCAGAGTGAGGCAGGCGAGGCACAGCTGCCCAGTGTGTGTGTGTGCATGTGTGTGTGTGTCGGTGAGATGGGTTTGAAAGTAGGAGACTCGGAGTGTCTCTCGCGGGCTGGTTCCTCGGTCTTCTCAGCGAGGCCTGTGTCACACACACACACACACACACACACACATACGGGTGCTCTGGGAGAGTGGAATCACCGCACACAGCTGAGGTGTTTGATAAAATGTTCCTGCTCCACGCTGGGTTCACATGTACACTGTATCTGCTAATGGAGCTGGATGTCACCATGTTCGGAGTTTCCCTCTCTTCAGCTGTACAGATGAACCTCTGGGACACAGGCTGGCCTGTCTCCGTTATAGGCTGGGACACAGGCAGGCCTGTCTCCGTTATAGGCTGTGACAGGTCACTGTTATATTCAGCACATGTTGGGCTGGAATAGAATAGTTTAATCAATTTTGACCATGAAGAAATAGCATTATTTCCTTCGCAGAACATCTGATTCTCCAGTATCAAAATCTCACTCAGCAAGTCGGCTATGATTACAAGTAGAGTACATTTACATTGCATACTGTTAGGCGCTAGCTAACTTAGTGGGCTGCAAACTTGGTTAGCTAACTCACTGATGTTAATGTTAGTGGACTGTTATGAAACTTGGTGTACACGGAGAATTGGCAAAATAATATTAATAATATATTGTAATTAAAATAATATATTAATTACACCTTAGAAACACCTTATTTCATTAAATAAATGAAGTGCTGTTATGTTAGAATATATTTGCAAAAATAATAATTGCTCCCCTCAGCCTTGATTGCTGGTTAGAAATATGTGTCAATACATCCTTGTTACATGTTATTTTATTCAGGAAGCAGTGTGGTGTAGTGGTATATGTATATAATGGTATATGTGTATAATGTACATCGCTCTGGATAAGAGCGCCTGATAACCAACTGTAGCGCGAAAACAATTTATTTTTTCTCGTGTTCATTAACACATACCTTGCCCTTTGACCCACCAAACTAGGAATATGATTTCGAACATGGTCCCAAGGGAAGGATTCTCGAGTCCGCAGAGTGGAGAGAACAGAACCAGTCAAAGTTAAAGCCAGCATCTGATGGCCTGTAATGAATTAATAATTATAATAATAATAATAATCCCGGCGAGTGCGGTGGTGGGTGTTCCGCTGTGGGGGAGAGGAAGGCCCTGACAGGCGAGGGTTAAGTGTTGGGGTGTTAATAAGCCGCTGTAAGCGTGTTGGGGCGCGGAGCTCGGAGCGTCCCGAGCTGCGTCGCTGATATTCTGGAGCGGGCGCAATCTGTGCCGTGAAGCCCCGCAACAGCGAGCCGCGCATGAAACATTTGGAAAATCAGCTTGATTTATTTTTGTATCGCGGAGAGACTGCCAAGCAACACAGGGGTTTCGGCACACAACGCTTCTATCTTTCACTTATTTATTTATTTCCTTCAGGGCTTTTTTTTCCCTCTCCTTTTCACTCGCTCTGTGTTATGGGTTGGGGGGGGGGATCATACAGAAGAAACAAGGCCACAAAAATATGAAATCAAAATCCATATGCTCAAAGACAGCATTCAGTCTGTAAGATATTTTTTTTCTGAAGAGACTAAATCAAAAAACGTCCATAAATGTTCTCTTTATATCAGTTTATGTTCATATTTTTTTAGGCCTTGCTGTTTAACGCTTATTTCCCAGCCAGTTTTGTTTTATGAGGAGAGTTTTCCTCTACTACCTTCTGAATCAAATCCTTAATTTGTAAATGATGTTCTGTTCTGAGGTTTTCTCAAGAATGTAGTTTATGTTGTAGATATTTTTCCTTTTCAAAGTGTCTTTACATGTGAAGTGTTTGTGTAAAAAAAATTCATTCTGGAAATTTCTTTTTACGAGTAATGTAACAAAATTAGCCCTGCCTTCTTTTTTACAGTAGCTTTGGTAGTATGTTCCCATAATAGACATACAGAGGCTTATGGCTTATTGAATTTTATTGTTTTTTTTACAAACATATCCAGTGCTGAAGCAAAATTCTTATACTAATGGTTCTTGGAGAGTAGCTCTCCAATGGCGTGTTTAAACCTGGAAAACTCCATGTTTTCATCACATGATACGGTGTGTGAAATTCCACCGGTGTGTAGGGTAGCTGAATGTGTCCCCAGGCTCTTGTATGGGATGGAGCCCAGTCTCTAATGAGATGAAGTATGAAGTGTGATGGTGCGTGTGCATCTGTGTGAGAGTCATTCACTAAGCAGCCCGTGATCTCCCACTGCCTCCGAAATTCAGAACGAGCCCTGCTTTAGCCATTCAGCCCTTAGCAAACAGCCTCTGTACCATGGCTAAGGCAGAAACAGCTGCTGCACCTAAGCACAGTTAGCAGGGACTTCAGCTACTCTCCACCATCGCTGCCTTTGAATATCTTCATATTTTTAATATGTAGTCATGTAGTCATTTTTTTAATGTAGTCATTTTATGCCACATTGCTTTATATTGCCCGCACATATGTCTGATGAATATTCTAAGCATTTTAGGTTATTTTCTCCTTAATCCTGCTGTCTTATCAGTCTTATACTGTTAGACACCACCCCCCCTTGCCAGTTATCAAATCCCAAAAAACAGACACCCCCACACACATTAAACTCATACTCTCTCTCTCTCTCTCTCTCTCTCTCTCTCACACACACACACACACACACACACTCTTTCTCCCCCTCTCTCTCTCTAAGACACACGTATTTTTAGCATCAGGGCCCTTTAAGAAGAGCAGTAAAGTATAAGCAGATGTGCGGCTAAATGGAGAGGCTTCTGTGGACCATATGGCCACTGAAAGAAGGATGGGCACAGCTTCTGGATGAGGAGAGAGCGGGAATGAAAGGCCGGGCAAGCTGGCAGTGCCGACAGGCTCTGGGTACAGCCAGGTGTAGCTGTGGAACAGGCTCTGGGTGCAGCCAGGTGTAGCTGTGGAACAGGCTCTGGGTACAGCCAGGTGTAGCTGTGGAACAGGCTCTGGGTACAGCCAGGTGTAGCTGTGGAACAGGCTCTGGGTACAGCCAGGTGTAGCTGTGGAACAGGCTCTGGGTGCAGCCAGGTGTAGTTGTGGAACAGGCTCTGGGTGCAGCCAGGTGTAGTTGTGGAACAGGCTCTGGGTACAGCCAGGTGTAGCTGTGGAACAGGCTCTGGGTACAGCCAGGTGTAGCTGTGGAACAGGCTCTGGGTACAGACCAGTTTAGCTGTGCGTGTGCGCGCGCAGGTGTGCGTACGTGTCTGTGTGTGTGTGTGTGTGTGTTTTTTTAGGGGGGTTATTGTAGTACTTAAAGGTCACCCTCACTCTTGCTCTTTAACCAGTGCATCTCAGGCTGGGGTAGTGAGCAGTGTGTGGAAGGCATGGGAGGGGCCATGGCGTCATTCTGTGTGTTGATTGGTTCACAGACAGCCCATGGCTGAGAAAGGAGTACCGTAAACGCAAGGCATGGAAAAGGACTAAATTACATGAGTCAGTCCGCAGTAGGATGCCTTTAATGTGCATATTTTATTAATGCTTAAGTTACATCTTATTTTATGCTCGCTTAAAATCTTATTAAAAACCAGTTATTTGAAAACAAATTCACATATATCTAAACACCACACCTTTGATCCCTAGTTACAGCAGAACACCATTTCTGGGATGTTTTCAGCCTGGAAAATGTTTGTTTCTGTCTCTGCTCTGCACCTGTTTTTCCCACCCTGCGGTACACATCTCCACAGGACCCTGCGTCTGGCGTAATGCAAAGAAAAACACGTGTGTGAGAAGGCGTTGGCAAACCCGGCTAAAGCAGAGCTCCATCCTGAGGTTCTGCCGTGGAAGCCTCTCTGGCGGACGGGCGAATCCCACAGTAGCCACCGCTCAGCTGAAACCTGGCTCTGTGTGCGGGAGCCGCCGCCGCCGCTGTCAGTCTGAGGGCCCACAGCGCCTCCTGCAGGTGATGCGGCTGCGCGCGGGGTCCCCCTGGAAGCCGGCCGCAGGCCTTGCGCCGCAGCATGCTCCCCACTTCGCGGTACCAGCCACACGGGGGGACCCCCGAAACAGCATCAGCTGGCTCCGCGCGCACAAGCTCTGGGCTATAACAGGCCTCCGCTGTAGACATATCCGCGCGTGTTTGTGTGTTTTAATTAAAGCCATGAGGGTAATAGCGGTAATCAGACGGTACCTGGCCGCTTAAGAGCTGGCAGGAGTCGGAAGCTTCCCCTTCGAGTGGCTCTCGAGCGGATCGTATTGCGTGACCCCATTCACAGGGATGCTGAGGTAGGTCTAAGACGCAGCCAGAGGCTTGAATTTAGTAGATCTTCAATTCTGCAGGGAGCCATATTAGAGTTGGTGTTTACAGAGAGGGAGAGGCTGTTCAAGAGTATCAACATTTCCAGGTCTGCTGCTCTGTCAGTGAAGAGTAAAATGTTCTGTTCTGGGGTGTTAATCTGACAGCGTTAGCAAATTGAGTGATGCGATGAGGTGGTTTAATTAATCGTTCCTTTTGTATAACCACTGGTATTATGATACTATATTTCCGTGTATACTTCTGAGCAGGGAGTAGGTGGGGTCTAATATTCTACTGAAGGGTAGCTGTGAGGCGTGGGCCAGGGTGTCTATGACAGCCAGCAGGGGGCGCTCTTTCCCAAGGGTCCACAGTGCAGCGGTCAGCAGCATAAGAGGTTCTGTCCAGCTCGGCTTGCCCAGGCCCGGACAGGAGGGCAGTTGGTCCGCTAAGCTGTATTAAAAAGCTAATTAAGTTAGCTTAGCGTAGCACATGCAGGGCAGTTATTGGATTTGCTGCTCTTGCTGCTGGATCAGCCTCTGATTTAATCAGCATCCTGCAGTGAGGCCTGCTCCAGGAGAAGCTTAGATCTGTTCTGCTGGCACCCACTCACCTCACTGCTTTTCACGGGGGTCAAGGTCCTCTCGCTCGCCTGTGGAACCTCCTTATTAAGGTCGTCGGCGTTGCAGAGTAGTTCGGCTGCATGGTCTCCCCATAGCGACGCCGTGAGTTCAGATGTGGCCTGACTGTGTGGCTAGCAAAGCCTGTATTTGTGAAGCAGTTTCACTGCTGAGTGATTTTGTAAATTGGCCAATCACGAACGTGAATGAAACTTGTTTGGTGGTTGTCAGTGGTGAAGAGTTGTGATATGATTGGTGATTCAGTATCAAATGACTTCACTTAAAATCATCACATGATCATCACAGATATTTGTGTGGACAGACAATGGCATTGGAAGAAAGAAGGTAGATGTTTTATTTAATGTGTTGTTGCTATAATATCAGCATCTCTCTCGTGTGGCAGAATAATGGTAACTACAGTGCATTGTGGGTTAGGGAGTGTGAAGGGTTGAGCTGATAGAGGTGCTGTTTCTCATCACGCCCCTTCCTGTAAATTGGAAAAGAAGCAGGTGTAAATGAACATGATAATACCGGGCACTTCATCCGTATGAGTTATCTGATCACACGTAGTGATCACAGTGGGACGCAGTCATTCCTGTACTAATGCTGTTAAAATTACTCCGCTCGTGAAAATTATATTGTACTACGAAAGTCATTGTGGGCTCACTTACAACATGGGATCTGAATACAGTGATATCCTGTATCGCACAGTAATTCCTAAAGCACCTACCACTGGCTTTAGTTGAGTGCCCAGACAAAAAACAGATGGAGCTGACAGAAAACGAACTGGGACTGGCAGCACACCTTTGACTGTGGTGGCGCTTTGTGGCTTACAGTTATCACAGTAAAACGTAATTCGTCCCAATCGGGTTTTTAATTTGACATTGACTGTGACGTGGTGTTGTAGCCTACACAGTGTCAGCAGTTCACAGGGTGAGATTCCAGTGATTATTTCAGGACTGTGTTAAAAATTGTACATTGAATTTTGTTGTTCCATATCTGAAGATATTAGTTGAACATATAAATGTTTCTTAAACCATCATTTATTTGTAATTCATCTTTTAAGAATCAATCCCTTGAAAGAATCAGATCATCCTGGAGAGATTTTTCTTGCAAGCGGAGCACACTGTATTATTTAAGATGTCTGTGTCTGCTCTGTCGCTGTAGTATCAGTGCTGTGTCTCAGTGTCTCTGCTCTGTAGCTGTAGTATCAGTGTCTGCTCTGTAGCTGTAGTATCAGTGTCTGCTCTGTGGCTGTAGTATCAGTGCTGTGTCTCAGTGTCTCTGTTCTGTAGCTGTAGTATCAGTGTCTGCTCTGTGGCTGTAGTATCAGTGCTGTGTCTCAGTGTCTCTGTTCTGTAGCTGTAGTATCAGTGCTGTGTCTCAGTGTCTCTGTTCTGTAGCTGTAGTATCAGTGCTGTGTCTCAGTGTCTCTGTTCTGTAGCTGTAGTATCAGTGTCTGCTCTGTCGCTGTAGTATCAGTGCTGTGTCTCAGTGTCTGCTCTGTAGCTGTAGTATCAGTGCTGTGTCTCAGTGTCTCTGCTCTGTAGCTGTAGTATCAGTGCTGTGTCTCAGTGTCTCTGTTCTGTAGCTGTAGTGTCTGTGCTGTGTCTCAGTTTGTCCGTGTTGTGCGGGGGAGAGGGGGGAGGGGGGGCCGGTCTGACGCAGGCTGCAGCCTGGCTCCGGGGCTCGGTGCCAGGCTCCGGGGGCGAGGCGAGAGGGAGGCAGCAGCTCCAGCCCCCAGCGCAGCAGGCCGGACCCCGGGACAAGCTGGCCGCTGCAGCCGGGGAGACGCGGGCACTCCAGCTCTCACGGGGGCGGGGGGGCGAGGGGGGGGGGGGAGGGGGCACAGACGGCTCTGCCCCAGCCAGCAGGAGAGGAGCATCTGCCTCCACCCCTCAGCAACAGCCCCAGGCCTCCCCGCACCCCAGCCTCCCTCCCTGTGCCAGGCCTCCCCGCCTCTGGAGCGCTGTCCACAGCTCTGCGCAGCAGACCGCTCAGGACACTGCCATCTGCAGCTCTGCGCAGATCTTTCCGTTCGGTCCCCTTATAGAAATTACAGTAATAAGAATGAAGGAATCACGGAATCACTATAATAATGAGAATTATAAGGATAATTACAATTAGTACGAGTATAATTGCAAGCACAATACCATGGTGAATATTTTAAGTAATTTGTCTGCTGTAATACATGCAACCAGTGCCAGTTTATCAGCCCTTATCATTCTGCCTGCAGCCCGTAACGTATTTAGCCGAGTTAGTTTTGGTTTTGGGTACTCTAAGGGTTGTGTGTGTTTCTACTATGAATCCTTGTAAAATATTCCACACATCCTTAACTGCATTAATAAATGAATAGCAATGAGAAATACTCACTTGGGTTAGTGTGAAATTTAGCTTTATATAATTTCCAGCTATGTTCTTTTGTTCTGCTCACAGAGCCCAGTGGGAAATAGTTTTTACAATCAGTATTTAAGTTCCCTTTTATGAATCTTAAATCTCTTTCAAATTTGTATGTTTGATACCTGAAATCAGTCTTGTTGCCCTATGTCATTATATGTACTTCATAGAGTCATTCTTATGATATGATCAGGAAACTCAGGATCAGTGATTAGACATCTGCCTTAGACATTCTGCAAGTTGTTACTGTGCTTTCAAGCCACATCTTTAGGACATACTTCTGTGCACTTTGATAATGAGGAATGTTTTTATTATACAGCACGCTGTATACTTGCAGAAAGCCATCACCTTTTAACTTTTCTGTGTTCTGTATATGATTAGTGGATAATTTTATTTATCTACACTGGATGATGATTAAAAGGGTTTTCCACCCACACATACACTGACAGTAAATCGACGTTCAGCCAAGTTCAGAAACACATCGCCAGTCTGGTGTGGCTTGTTTTAATGCTTTGTATGTTTTTAATGCTTCCTGTCTGACGGCATCGGGGTTATGTTGAACAGAGAGGTTATTTGAATCGTATTTTATTGAACACAGTCCCTGTGGCTCATGCCAGATCTTAACCTGACAGATTCTTAAAGGTGACATATTTGCTCAACACTTTGTGGAAGCAAATGCCTCCTACATAATTTATTTAAGAACCCTTGTGATATTTCTCTGTTCCATTTTAGGATATGTATCACAGAATATGTTCTTAGGTCGATTTTGAAGGCACAAATTGCATAAGTATCTTTTGTACATTGTGCACGTAATTTGTAAAAATTAAAATTAATTTTTGTATTTATTATGAAAATACTGTAGACTGTGTGTTACTGTAGATGTCTTTAGGAGCATTCATGTCTGTGTCAGAGGTTCCCAAACCTTTCCAGACATTGATTCATACTGTTTCCAAACCCCTGAAAAATGGTCCATTACAGGTTAGTGGGTGGGAGAGTAAAGGTACAAGTAATAAATTACATATCCATCACTACAGATGAAATTTAATTTGAATCAGTTATGATTGATCCTAAGACAGGTTTTTTTCTATTTCTGTGATAAACTTGGGAAAGTAAAGCAGAAATGAATGTGCTAAGGAGAATGAAGGCTGTGCTCTGTGATCGGCAGGGCTGTCGGGTGCGTTTAGGACAATGACTGTGCTCTGTGATCGGCAGGGCTGTCTGGTGCGTTTAGGACAATGACTGTGCTCTGTGATCGGCAGGGCTGTCTGGTGCGTTTAGGACAATGACTGTGTTCTGTGATCAGCAGCTTGGTTTGGCATGTTCTAGGACAATCGCTGTGCTCTGTGATCAACAGCGTGGTTTGGCATGTTCTAAGACGATCGCTGTGCTCTGTGATCGACAGCATGGTTTGGCATGTTCTAGGACGATCGCTGTGCTCTGTGATCAACAGCACTGTCTGGTGTGTGTTTCCTCTGCAGGTTGCAGCAGCTGGACCAGCACTGCCAGGCCAGCGCCCAGCAGGTGATGGAACTGCTCGACACACAGAACCGGCTGATGCAGGAGCGCCATGCCCTGTCTGAGGAGATGCAGAAGCTGCGTGTGCAGGTGGGGCCCTGTGTAAGGTGTGATAATAAGCTGAAGGTAAGGGGGTGCAGTTTGTGTTTTATTTAGGCCACAACTGGTAACCAGTGGGGGGAGATGAGGTGAGGTATGACAAGTATTGTGCAGCGTTCTGAGTAAACCTGACAGCAGGTGTGGTGAGACTGGTAAAGAGAGAATTGCAGTAGTTCAGTCAGAACAACACAATGAGCTGAGCAGCATATGTACTGAGAAATATCTGGATTTTGTGGATATTGCAAAGGAAGAGTTGGCAGCTCCAGGTAACTGCTGTTGTTTTCAGTAAAGGACACTGCAGGACTTATCCTGTCCTACAAGATTCATTTACAGTCTGGGATGCAGACATCATGTTGTCAAGGGCAACAGAGAGATGCCTGAGGGGGGAGAGTGTGGCAGGTGTAGAGTAGCTCAGTTTGGGTGAGACTGAGATTGAGATTCCAACTGAAAATGTTATTAGGGCCAGCTTTGATACATGAGGCAGTATGCACATCGGTGGGTGGGAAGGCGAGAACAAGTGGTGCTTCATCAGCATTGCAGCGGTAGGAGAATATTATTTGGCCAAAGGATGTTGCTTATAAGGAAAACAGAGGGGACCAAGAACAGATTCCTGGGGGACTCCTGTGAGATGGCTATATGACTGAAATAGAGCCATGCTAGGTTAAGTTGCTAGGAGTGCTCACAAAGTTATGACAAGTGCCATTTTTAGGCAAAAGTCGTTACAAAAAAAGATGATCCAAGAATTTATCTGGGTTTGTTTCTGGAAAAAAAATTCCTCTGTGAAAATGCATAAATCATAGGGTAGCCTGTTGGTAAATGAGCTACCTCTAGAAGCAGTTCCTCTAATTTGACACATTAGTTAGCCTATCCCATCTTACATCACTTATTGACGATCCCTAGAGGTCAGTCTTTCCTGTTTAAGTGCTTTAAGTGTTTCCAAATTTATTCTGGCCAGCTTCCGTGGTTTCTTTTCACTTTTATCTCAGATTATTTATTATTTCAGAGTATTTGCAAGACCATCTGATTTTTTAATGCTTTCAGTTGCATCTCTCATTTTTCAGCACATTCTTGATATGTTAAGTTTCATTGCAGATGACTTTATTTACCACTAAACATTGCTTAAGGTACAAGGAATAGTCATACACTATGTCTATGCTAATACCGCTGAACATAATTTCACCAGCAGAGGGTACTGTTCTCAGCTATTATTAATCATTAAGGCATGTTTCTCTCCCCACATGCAGTAGCCTTATTGGGAAGGGGTGTGGATCCCAGGTACACCCCTCCAAATACCAGCCCCCCCTAGAGGCAGGAGGACCATGTCTCTTTCCCCTAAACTGATCAGGGATCAGCCAGATGCAGGGGGAGAAAAGCATTTCTGTGTTCTCAGAGCTACAGTTGAGCAGCTGAGACCAGCAGATCTGAGTGAGTCTGTGTCATGCTGAGGGTTTGATTTTGTGTTGCTCTCTTGCTTTCCAGCTACCTGGTTCCTGATGACACCTGAGGAAGATTGCCTGCTTCTGTAACTACTTCAATGACGTAGTTACAGAAATAATCCACACAATCATGGTGTATAAGGGTGTATATTAAGATCTTTGACGGGCGGTTCATCCTCCCCATATAATGTGACCCAAAATGCCAATGGCCAATAGGAGGAGTGCTTGTAACTGAAGAGACTTCTACCGACTGGTCTGTGGGACTCCGTGGCAGAGAGAGGGTTAACTCTCACAGCTGTGCAGATCCATAGGGAGCAGCTAGGGCAGTGCTGCGCAGGTGAGACTGTGTGTCTGGCACTGCGGAAAGCAGCTGCAGCTCTGCAAACCGTGCATGACACAGATTAGCTAGTGAGTTTCCTTTGGCTTGTGGAAAAATCATGTTTTAAAATGTGTTACTGACATGTTTGTATTTATAAATCCAGTTTTTCATTGTTTTTTTAAATAAAAATTGTGCATTGAAACGTGGCAACAAATTCATACTTAAACACATCAATCTTACGTAAACCTGTACATAAGGTAATAGCATACACATATGAAACATATACATGATAAGTATGTTACTGTTAACGTGTAGCAATTGTCGTTAAAAAAAGTGTTACAGCCCAGGTAAATATAGCACTTAACCTATGTGCAGAGTTACCTTCTCCAATGCATTCAGCTGAATCCTTACAGTAGTGAAAAATGACATAGGTCCCTGGAACAGGATGTTGCAAGCAGGAAACAGGAAGTGGGTGGGAGAGGCAGCACTGGAAACAGTGGCAGATTGACATAGTGCTTTATTTAAGCTGTCTGTAAGAAGGAAAATAATGTGTGTCCCTATCATATACATTTACGTGTAAAAATACTAAGGATGTACAGTGTACAAAAACAGTTTCTTGCAGATTATTTTCACATCCTTGTGGGTCCTATACTCGAGGAAATAGTATTTTTATGCTTTAAATATGACTGACAGTAATACAGTTCTTTTTTTGTCATTTTTAGTCCCTTCTGCTGAAAATCCTTAACCACATGACTAGATCTTAACACCTATTAACAGAGCTAGCAAGGTCAAGAAAAGTCACAAACTCTAAAGCTACATGGACGTAAAATTAATTACAAGGTTTGTTTTTTTTGTCTTTAACATTTGTCAATTTTTTTTTCTTTAAATAAATACTTTACAATTCATGCTCGTTCATAATACACTACCAGGAGCAAGATAACAAGAAAATCTGTTGTAGACAGTACAAACAGTAGCAGCAAAGTGTGTATGTTGAGGTGTAAAATATATATATATTATATATAGACCCTGCAGTTAGTAAGGATAAACCCACATAGTCACACGGCCAAGTACGGAGAAGTGCACGGCACCTCCCTTCTGTCCCGCCCCCCCACCCCCCGCAGCTCTGTTGGGTCGACCCGAACCTTGGGAGGGAGTGGCTGTCGGCGCGGTAACAATTTGCTCGGGGGAGCGGAAACATCGGTTCGTACTAAACACACAGGTGGACCCTCCTGCATGGGTGTACATATATCCTTCACTCGACACACATGTTGAGCCTGTGAGTTTGGGTTTCCGTTTTAATGACTGTAACTGTGAAAAGAAAGACACTGGAGGGGGCGGACCTCACCAATGAGACAGCGTTTACAGTGGCGGGGGGGCCTTTTCGGCTCCTACACTCCTTACGTGTCCGACATTTTCAATGCGAATGACCCCCGAGGGGGTGGGGTTGACCCCTGACCTTTTTAGCGGGGGGGCACAGAGGATCATGGGAGAGGTCAGATCCCGTCAGTGTCACCGGGTAAAAGTGGAATCTCCTGGCAGTCTGTCACATCGCCCCTCCCATCCACACACCTGCTCCTCTGTGTCACCTTTTTCCACACAGGAAACAAATGCGTCTCGCATGGGCTTCACGGGGGGTGGGGGGGTTGGGGTTTCTGTGCTTTCAAGTAACTTTTTTTTCCTTTTTTTTTTTACAAACTTATTAAGCAGGGACAAAATTTTCCTTTTCAGTCTGAAATTTATCAAAAAAAAAAAAAAACAATAGAGACAAAAGTGCAGCTGTAGGTTTGTAGCCATTATTTCTCCTCAGACTATGGAATCAAAAGTGTTTTTGACCATTTTTTTTCTTTTTTTTCCATCATTCTTGCCAAAAGGCTCCTCTTTGTTTCAGTAGTACAGACTGTTTGCATGCAACACCACTACTCTCCCAGAACTCTCCTTCTTACTGAGTCAGTCAGACCAACTCATTGCTATATTACAAGTGCATATTCATACCGATGAAATGAGTTTTTGTCACAGGAAATGCAAAGCCAATGAAACAGATGGTCTTATTAACCCTGTAAGTGAGGTTGAAATGAAATGTTCTCAAGCAAAATTTATAACCCAAAAAAGGAGCTCTGTATGTAGCTCAGCTGTGCAGAGACAAAGCCTTGGATGTATTCTGTGAGACCGAACACCATCATGCCAAAGACGCCCTTGCTGTATTTTACAGGAATGAAAGAAACTAGGGATGGAATGTGACTTCCTCATGCGACTTGCTATGCCACTGAGAATGCTCAGACCGGCCCCCACCACCCTGGGTCCAGCCTCTCAATCCACAGTCCAAGGAGACCCCAAACATGGAATGTTCAAAACACTCACTAATACAGAAAAATGCCTTCAACAAAAGGAAACGATAAAGCCAAACGAAACAACGCCCTCAGCAAGCCTACGTGTTCTGTGCACCCCCTGCCTCCTCAAAGCAGTTTAATGAATACTTTATTTAATGAATGAATACTATGTTATTTTTTTCTGACAGAAAAAAAGTTCCACTTTCTGGAAACCAAACATCTTGTATCCTGGAAGACAGCAATTGACACAAAGAAGAAAATCTCAACTCAAGTAATTCCTTCAGTAACCACAGTCCTCCGAACTGAAGAGCCACCTTCAGTTTCTATGGTGGGGGTTTGTGGATCGTAGACCTACTCTTTACATCACCACAGAAAAGGAATGACTGGATATAGCATCATACAATGCAGTAGAGGTATCAGACTGATTTGTAGCCTACCTGAACCCCAACAGTGTTGCTCAGTCTGTACACTCCATACATTAATACAGCAGAGAAACGATTCCGTCTTCTCCAACAGCAACTGCAGCTTGGAAGAAAAGGGCTATGGGGTGGTCCTTCCTGTATTCTCCTCCAGCAGAACTTCTTGTGACATCACAGCTGTGACATAGTGTCTTGGCTCAGGTTGCAATGTTCAGAGTCACACCTGTGCTCTGCCACACCTCTGTTTGTCCTGATACACCTGCCTCAAGTGCACTGACGTCAGTGCGGAGACGCAGAGGGTTTGTGGAAACCATTAAGGGACGCATTACATTATTTCCAAACCCATCATGCTCATACGGTTTAACAGGCCCACAGAGCTGAGCCCCGCCTCTCCCAGCCTGTCAGTATCAGTGGAAGCCATGCTAATCTGCCTCCTCTCTGACCCTGTAAGATGGACACGATTCACATACACTACCGCCTCCTCTAACAAGCGACACCAGCCTTCAGACAAACCCACCTGCTCACCTGCCTTCTTCCTGGATGCCCACAGCATCCTAAAGCAACTCCATTATGTCTTTCCCCATCGATTCCAACCTTCCATCTTTCTCTCTGACATCCCTGCTTCTGTGTGGCTGTGAAATCCAGTGTCTCTACCTCACACACGTCCTTAAATGACATAACCCATAAAATCAAGCTTCTCTTTACAGATGTCTGGATACCTGTGTGGTGGAAGTATCCTACATGCAGCAGTGTCTAAGATCCCTCTTTTCGGCAGACCCACACCCTGTCAGACTAAAGTCACCTGCCAACAGGTGTGCAACGTCAGGCAGTGAGCATCCACGTAAATTTCCTTTACAACACAAGCTCCTCGTAAATTCATCCATAAACCTCTCATCTTAAATATCCCTCCAATCTGACAACACCTCCACAGCCATTCTCTCTCAGAGCCAAGTCACTATCTGCCTGAGGTTGGTTTTGAAAAGGTGGGAGGTGAACTGGATGCAAAGTTGGATATCTTTGATATCTCTGCCCTCTGCCATCTTTAGCAGATGCTGGAGTCACATGATTTAGGTTCCCTCTCTGTCTTTGGGATGAGGGTTTCATTCATCCCCTGGTATACTCTACCCCCCCCCCCCCACAACTCACCGCATGTGTCTGATCATCTCAAACCACCTGTGGAATTCTGAAGTTCAAATCATACGCAAAAACAAGTCAGTGCAATCGGATATAATTTAGGTAGAATTCATAACTCCCATCAATTTCAAACTTACTTGTTTGACCAGCCCCTGAATTATTTGATCACTGTCTTCTCGAAAAACCTTTTCTTGTATGTTGCTTAGCAATATCAAATGAAGTACCATGCAGAACTGCCGTTATGCAGATAGAAATGTATATATTCACCATAAACAAAATACACAGCGGGCTATGGAAGCATCTTCATTAATATTACGGCAATCCTGACCAATATGTTTAGTGCATGTTCCTTTTATAAGTCCCATGCCCAACATTTAATATGCATTACAGTGAAAAGAAAATTTTATTCTGTGTGGAGGAATGATGGACAGTATTCTTCCAAAAGAATAAGCCACAAATGTCTAATCATAACAAAAAGAGTTCCAATGAACCAAAATTCTACCATGGCAACCAAGCCCTGAGCCTTCCTCTCCACTGGGGTGTGTGTGTGTGTGTGTGAGTGTGTGTACGCATGTGTGAAAGGGTGTGTCTTGTGTTTCTCCCTCTGTCTCCAAGCTCAGACTTGTCATATGCTCTAATCAGGCAGGTAAGCTCATATTAGTAGCTGTGGTCTTGTCCCTCTCTATATTCTGCCTGCTGTCAAGCCACCCGAGTAGGGTCCCAGTCCACTCACGCTGAGTCATTTTGCTCTAACAGAGAAAGACCTCTCCTGTGATTTTTTCTGATCCGGCACACCAGACAATACACTTCCAAATGTTTGCATTTATAGCGGGTGCAGTGGTCACATGCAAACACGGGTGTGTTTAATGGTGGTAGATCTCAACAGAAAGAGTATGTTCAGTAGCCTGTAATAAGTACCATCTGCCTTCAGAATAGATGAGACACTCTGGTGTCTCCCACCTCAAACAGAATACAGAAATAATGCGCATATTGCTACCCAATCTTCCACCCAAAGCCACTACAACTCAATTATGAACTGAAGAACAGGATACCACAGTGTGACCTGAACTGTAATCAGTAGTCAGAGCTTAATTAGGCTCCAAAGAGTCTCCATCCTCAACTAACACTTTCAGACAGCTCTCTCCAGATACTGCCTAAACTTACTAACTTGCAAATAATGAATTTCTCCCCTTCGGAACAAAGGTAGGAGACGTTGATAATGTAGTGGGATAATGTCACTGTGTTACGGAATACCGAGTGCATTCAGAGGGAGTCGGCCATGTTGGCTCGCCTTCCTACAGTTACACATATAACCACACTTCAGAGGACAGAGGGAGCTTTTTTGTTATACAGGGATATCCAGCTGAAACAGCCCTTTCACTAGTGGAAAACAAAAAAAAAAAAACATATCAAGTGTTTAACAATGTTGAAAGACCTTCAAATATAGAAAACATAAGTGAAGCCCCTGAAATGTACAATTTTGAATACTAATAATAAATACTATTACGGTAACGAGGGGTCTCAAACAAGTTTTCTGCAGGGTTTTTAACATTTTGGTAAGAAAAACAAAAAAAATCAATGAAAAAAAAAAAAAAAAAAAAACTTACAAGGCCTTAGCATTGTGCCCAACTACATTCTTAAGCCATTTAGAGGTGCCTTTTATCCAGAACAAAAGACTGGACAATACTCCTTAGAACAAGAATAAATTCAATTAAAAGAACAAATAAATTAAACACAATTTGAAGCACAATTTGCTGTGGTGCAAAAAAAAGAACTAAACAAAACAAAAAACAAAGAAGGAACAACCCACTTTGTCTTAGGAACAAAACAGTAACATGAACAGTGCTTTCTCCTGCTATGTCCGCACACCTTTTCTTACTGTGATTGCACATTTGACCACTGTGGGAGGGCGGGGCTGGGCCTTGGGCCCCACCCTCCTTGGCCACTCCCCCAGCACAGACAGGAAGTAGCATCTTCAACAGTAAACAGAGCCCCTGAAGGTTCATTTCTCAGCTTCTTTTTTTTTTTTTTTTTTTTTATAAGTTTTGTTTGTGTCAGCCAGCCAGCTATTAATACAATAACACAAAAAGTCTTGTTTTCTAGCAATGATATGTCTAAAAAAAAAAAAAAAAAAAAGCATTGCATATTTACAACACCAAAAGGACTGAAAACCCAGCTGACAGCGGCCAGCGTGGGTCTCCCTCGGGAGCTCCTAACAGCACGTACCTCTGCCTCCCCTCACTCTGCCCTGGGGGGGGACTGAATCTCTGTCTCACGGACAGGTAAGCGCACACCTGGCTGCAGTTCACAGGACCTTTTTGGCTCACATTGCCATGAATCCTGGGAGCTTTTGGCTTTTTATATACAGATTCACACAACGTGACACACAGCCCTCTAAATGCTTACAGTATAACAAAAAAGCCTACTAATACGCTTTTTGGGGGATTAAAAACCTAAACTCTAGAAGTGCTGTAAAATAAATAGTTATGTGTATATCTATGACTGCCTTCTTATCCATGAGAGACTGATGTGGACAGAGTATTTGGTATTGTTAGTGGCATTGGTGATTTCCCCTGGTGAGTAAAGCTAGTAACACTGTACCTGTAACTGAGTTTCACACAGCTGTCATCTGTGTAGCCTGAGTGAAGTGTTTCTGGCAGTTTCTATTCCCCAAAAAAAAACATATTATATAATTTCTGGCCTAACTGAAAGATCTAACTGGCAATTGGCATTTAGAGGGTGGCATGCACCTTAATCTTTTCTGCAACACACAGCAATGGCAATTCGAAAAGCTCCTGTGAACCACGAGCCACGTGGTGGCGCCCCCTGCCTGTCTGAAATGGAACAGCGTGTAAGGCAGCGTTTCCGTTCTTGTTCCCGACGCGGAATGTGAGTGGCTTTCGACTGAACAGAAAAGAAAGTAAACGAGCAAAAAAAAATTAAAATAAAATTAAATTAAAGGAACAAAAACAAACAATTGAACAACAGAAGTCAGTCCTTTGCAGTCAACCACAATGCTGTAAGGAGGCTTTAGACAGGGCCAGACCGACAGACAGCCAGCCTAAACCCAGCGTGCAAAATCCAAGTCCTTATAAAAACAACAACAACAACAAAACCAAACAAAAAAAAAGACGACTTCTAAGAGTTGGAGAGTTTACCCCGTCTAGAAAATAAATAAAGACCCAGAGGGGGGAGGAGGAGGGGGAGGAGGAAGAGGGGGTAAACTCAAGTTTTGGGGTCGGGCTGAGTCGTTGATGTTGGAGACCTAATTTTCCGGCGACGGCCGCGGCTTCTGAGGAAACCTATTCCCGTCCGCTGGCGGAGTACGAGAACTGTGGGAAATGGGGGCGGCGTTCGCTGTCCATACAGTCCATTCCATCTTCATCATCTGCGGGAGGAAGAGGCACCCAAAGCGCCGGTCAGGGGGGGGGGGAGCGGGAGACCCACATCGTAACATTGCGCAACTGTTAAGCAGACACTCCTGTCCGGCGCGACTTATACACATGTAGGTTACAGCTGTTTATCCTTTCATACAGCTGGATGTTTACTGAAACAAGCGTAGGTTAAATAGCCGTGCACAAGGGTACAACAGCAGTGCCCCAGTGGGGAATCGAATCAGCGACCCTTCGGTTAAGAGCCCTGCTCCTTCCCGCTACACCACACTGCTGCCCCCCCCCCACCCCCCCGCACCGTGCGAGTCTGCAGCGCCTCATGACAGCAACGAGGGAAAACGCTGCCATCTTCCTGGCACGGCCTCCTGGTTACGGAGCAGAGCTTATTATGTGGGTGCCGACTACAGAGTGACTGTCATCTTATTTTAAGAGCCGCGGCCGCAGCCCTTACGCACAGGTCCAGGCTCACACGCACCAGCCCAGCGCACAGAGGATTTTAACACCTTTTGACTTTCACTTAAGGATGTCCTTATGCATAAACAACGTCCTTTGTGTCTCAATTGTTTTTTTTTTCATTCACAGAAGACTCAACATTGTAATGGAAATCAAAACAAGCCGCCGTTTGTAAAACTCCCAAGAATTTTCGTATTACAGTAAAAATCCATCATTTAAATGCGGAAAGGACGGGGCTTACCTATCAACTAACACCTGCCATATGGAGTCGAGAGAAAGTGGTACTCACATTTCTCAGGGGGAGTTATTGTAATCGTCTGTGCTGTGAATTCTTCATCAAAATACCTGGTATCGGTCTCGGACGACACCTGAGGTTTGAATGGAGGTATCAGCTGTAAAGGACGCAAAGCATACAAGGGGTTAGTGTCTCTCTCGCACAGAAAATCCCACACATCAAACGGCATCTTTTCTAACTGGTGGCAGAGAGAGCAAAGTCGAGTCTGTCTGAGGTGTCTGGCCGTTGGATGGAGGCAGAGAGTGTCTCCACATCACCGTCGGCCCTCTTACCTTTTTATCGTAGATATCCTGCCAGTCAATCCCCACAAAGAAGCTGTGCCGCATAATTTCCTTAGCATCGTCTGGGCCTCCGCCAAGTCTGTCACAAGCGCATCAAAACAACAAATTACCTCAACATTTCCTTCTACGAAGGAGCTAAACTACAAAACTAAAAACCAAAAAAGCTCTCACACAGACAAGGCCGAACACTGAATATTCAAGCTTACTCTGTTAAAAAACCAGACTCCCTCACCTTTCGTAATTTAGAGGCTGACTTTCCTAAAATGGGCAACCATAGCAAGTCTGATGGCTGGATTCGGTAGGTTTTTTTTTTTTTTCCTTCACTTGGACTAAAACTTACAAATACAAGTTTTATTATTATTCTTCACAAACACAGTTTGGGGAGTTCAGGAATAACCAGAACTAATTCAATATACAGTTGTGTTTTTACTGAAATAAAGCAACACTTGCACTCATTTGTTTGTCGAGGCTGGGTATGAATGTTGAGCGAGTCCCTAGGAGCCCATCACCATTAAAGCAGTGCTGTGTGAATGACCTGAATACAGGCTGATACTCAGCTGGGCAGGCCGCAGGGACGAGTGGTCCCCCCCCCTTTACCTTTTGTTAGGGTCTTTGATGAGGAGGCCGGACAGCAGAGACTTGGCATCAGCTGAGAGCGTCCGGGGGAACTTGATGTCCTCCATGAGGATGAGCTCGAAGAGCTTCTCGTGGTCCTGGTTGTAGAAGGGCAGCCGGCCGCACATCATCTCGTACATGACCACGCCCAGCCCCCACCAGTCCACCGCCCGGCCGTAGTCATTGTCCTCCAGCACCTGGGAGACAGCCACACGTGACTCAACACTATCCCACGTGAATCCACACTCCGCTTCCGAGCACATGAACAGATACGAAGAAGCAGAAAAATCTTACAGGCTGCACAGGAGGTAGTGCTGTGAAAAAGCAATTAGCGTTGTTAGCCACGCGTGCTGTGCTAGCAGCGCCCCCTCCCCCGCACACTATCTGCACAGCCCAGAGAGACCAGCTGCTCCGTACGGAGCTCCACACACACCACGCCGCTCGGCCCAGCCTCGCCCCCATCCTCCCACCCAGCCCCGAGTGGACTGCAGCCAGCCGCAAAGCGAGGGAGGAGCCCCGTGCCGCCGCGGACCAGGGGTCAGAGGTCACCACACCTGACCGCCGCGCACCTGCCCGTTGGAGCGTCGCCCGGGGGTGCTGTGGTCATATCAAAGCGGCATCTCTGGGCGGCCATCCCAGACGCTCTCCGTCTCTGGATTTGCGGGCATTTCTCGCGCCATTTCAGCGGCTTCAGGAAGGGCCCTTCAGAAGCACAACCCTAATTAATATGTCTACTAATGACAACCAGCGCTGGGCGGCCGCCAGTTCAGCATATGCTCCAAATCTTGCGAATAATGATGCCTCGTCTCTGAGCTGCGCCGAGACGCAAACCTGCAAGCTAATGATCTCCTTCCTACGGCCCGCTCTACCGGCCTGGAGACACCAGTTCATCTCAGTCCAGGTCCCTAAACCTCTGACACTGCCGGAGCTGCCAGAGAAGGGAAATCACGGACACATAGCCCCAAACCGCAGTGAACTGAAACCACCAGCACACACAACACACAGACCCAAACCGCAGTGAACTGAAACCACCAGCACACACAACACACAGACCCAAACCGCAGTGAACTGAAACCACCGACACACACAACACACAGACCCAAACCGCAGTGAACTGAAACCACCGACACACACAACACACAGACCCAAACCGCAGTGAACTGAAACCACCGACACACACAACACACAGACCCAAACCGCAGTGAACTGAAACCACCGACACACACAACACACAGGGCCAAAATGCAGAGAACTCCGTACAGCCCAGGATCCGGCACAGGCCTATGGAATGAAGCTCATCATGGGTTGGGAACATTATTGCCATTGTTTCTGCTATGTTTTTTGGTCAACCTAAAGACCAATCTGCCAATCGCAGGTTGACCCACAGGTGAACTTCTCAAAACTAAAAAATGGGGCTCAATAATCTGAAAATCTGTGTTGCACGTTTAAAGCCCCGCTCTTTGTTTTCACAACCCAAAAAAAGCAAAATCTGTAAGTACAGAGTATGAATGGACCAAAGTAAAACTAAACAAAGCCCTGCACCGCTCGGGACAGCTGTTAAACACAAACACACAGCACTCCTACAACGTTATCGATCAGCATCAGAGTCCAGCTCCAGGGCTAACACTGCGTCACCAAATCCGAGGCACAGAAACCGAGAAATGCATAAAACCTCCGATCAACACGACTCATAGCTGCACCAGACAGAAAACACACTGTGCTTGTGAGATTGCGCACGCTCAAAAGCCAGGTGTGCGGTGCGCAGCTGGGGGGGGGGCACTCAGCGAAGTAGTGGGCAGGCCGTGTGTGTTTGCGCTCGGGCCGGAGAGGAGCGGCGCTCTGGGACCCGCAGGAGCAGCTCGGGAGTAGGCGGGGGACGCGATTAATGCGCACAGGGCCAGTTGGGGTCCCCCTGTTCCAGAGCCACAGGCAGAGATGGGAGCCTGGGGGGGTGAGGGGGGGGCGCTCGGACAGCCATGTGGCAGAGCTGTTGAGCCCAGGAACAGGCCTTTGGCAAAGAGGGAGGGAGAGACGGGGGGGGAGAGAGAGAGAGAGAGAGAGAGAGAGAGAATAGGAGAGGGACAGAGAACAGCAAAAAAGACAGAGAGAGAGGGAGAGAAAGGGAAAGACAGAGAAAAGGAGAGGGAGAGAGACAGAGAGAGACAAAGAAAGAGAGGGAGAAACAGAGAGTGACAGAAAAAGAGAGGAAAGAGAGGGGGAGAGAGAGAGTGAGGTGGAGAGACAGAGAGACAGAGAGGGAGAGAATGCGAGAATTTGGGAGAGATTGTGGTTCTGCTCTGCCAGTTCTGTCCCCAAGCAGGATCAAAGAAGCAGGCCATGTACTGTACACACAAACACATGCAAACACACTCTCACAAACACTCGTACAGGCGCCCAAACTCACCCTCACCCACTCACATGAACCACACACACTTGCACGCTCACACAAACATTCATACACGCATCCGCACATTCATACACTCACTGATACACTTACACATAAACACACTCACTAACACAACCACACACACACACACACACACAAACACACACACACACACACACACAGTCTCTCACAGATACTCACACGTTCACTGAAAAACTCACTCATACACACACACACAAAGACAACACGTAAAAAATAGACATATACACATATAGACATGCACACACAGATATAAATAAATAATTAAATAAATAAAAAAGCATATTCAGCTATCCCAATTAAAATAAAAATAAAGAAATTCAAATATGTCTGAAAATTTGAATATAACATTTCTGAGAAAAAACCGTAACATCCCCACTTAACATGTGGCTATAAAGAGCTGTCCTTCTGTGCAATCTCACAGCACATCACAATAACCAACTTACCATTCCTCATTATTATATTATCTTACAAACACATCAAAATTGAAAACCTCTCACACGAATCCCACTTCACTCAAAAGTACCTCATTTCACATAACTGGGACATGACTTCAGTCTTTCAAAATATCTGTGTTTCATGATCTCCAATGCCTTATTGTAAATGGTGTTGAGTACTATGATCTAAAATTTCTAAGAGTCAGAGGATTTTACACTAGTTGATTTTGGACTTTTACAACCTTTCTTTAAAAAATCTCTTCATTTGTTGCTGTACATCTAAGGACTATGAATTAGACAGTCTCCCATTCATTACATTAGCTCGTAATGTACCTGAGTTTATTCACAAAACTGACTTAGAAATGGAAAAACATCCACTTTTAAAATACGCAAGTACAAGTGCAAGTAGAGGAAGAAGTAAATGAAAGCTGAAGCCAGCCCAGACTGAGCGGGTGACAGTGTTTCTCCTGACAGCCGCAGATGCTCTGGCCTGAGTTGGTTGGCGCGGAGGTGAAGGCGGGTTCGGCGGAGCACCGCGGCTGCGTTCTCACACACCCAGCGGGGAGGAAGAGGGGCGCTCATCACATGAGACTTTCTCAATTTCAGGGGTTTTTTCTCCCCCCCATTCCCTCCCCCTCTCTCTCTTTCTCTTTCTCTCTCCCCCCTTTTTTAATCCCGGCTACTTTGCATCTCGGGATCTTGGCGCGGAGCGTGTTCTGTTATTTTTACTCCAGTACGGCGGTACACTCGTCCAGGTTTCCCTGCCACCTTCTTCCAACCTTCCCCATCTGCCACCATCTGCCTCTATTTAGCATGTACTTTTTTGTGCAATCACATACTCTTGTGAAAAATAACCAACACTCAAATCATCTCCTGGCACAGCAGAGGGGCTGAGCAAAACAAACGCCGCGCCAAATTGTCTTCCGTACTTTTTCAAGTGGAATCTACACCCCCCCCTCCCCCCGTCCCCCCCCCAGCTATCCCTCCTCTGCACTCCATAAATATGCATTCTCCGCACAGCAGCTTGGACCGAGCTCTCTCTGTTCTGGAGAGGATTAAGCGCGACAACTGTGAGTGCAAACTACACTTTTAGAGGGTGGGGGGGGGGGGGGGGGCGCAGGATGGGGGGCTTTGTGACCAGCACAGCTCAGCACATGAGCTCTTCTGTTCTGAACACTGTGCTGTTTTCATAGGTGAGCTGAATGAAATACACTGAGAGGATTGGAAAGGCATCCAGTCTAATACACCCACTATTTAACTGTAATGACATGAAATTCATGAGAACTGGGTTCAAGCGGTGCTGGAATGTTACCGTGTTCACCTGTTCCCACAGGAGCCCGTGGATGGCTCAGAGAACGCTGCTAAAAGGGGGCGGGGCGTTTGTGTGCTCACTGTGACGTCATAATAGCATCCTGCGCAATATGACTCCACTGGGATCATGATGCAATCTGACTGCATTCCACCTCCCCAACATATGAGGCAGACCCATGCATTTCCCCATGCTGCATGTAAAAGGCTATGTGCTCAACTTGTTAATGGCGGTTTGATGGAGTGGATTTGTGGGCTGGTGAACGTCCCTCTTTGAGCAGACAGCTGTGTGACACAGCCTCAGAAGCACGAGGCCTGAATCCATCTCCTCTACGCTGGAGGGATATATTCTTCGGGGTTTCAGCTGTTAACGGTTTCGTGTCCAGTTCTCGGAGTGCCTCTATGCACACCTGCCACCAAACATGCATCCTCTATGCAATAAATGCAACTGCCCTTCCCTGTAAGCAAGACTGGGGTTACGGAGGATTCACACGGCAGACACACAGCACGCGAGCACATACCCATCACAACCCTGGTGTGTGGAGCAGTGCACAGACTACACGTTCATGGGCGTCCAGCTACGTCGAAAAGGTATCCTGCACCTCTGCTGTTCTAGAGGAGAATGACACAGGCAGTACTGCCTTAACGCAGATAATGTTCCTGCAGTTTTCTGGCTTCCAAGTATGCCAGTAGAGACACTTCATTCTCAGTCCACTCTAGACATACCGGGCCTTGCTATCTCAAGCAGACTGGGAGACACTGAAGCAAGGAGCTCTACCTCAGGTGCCAGGTATTCAGGTGTCCCACAGAACGTCTTCATGGTAGCAGCGTCCGTGATTCCTTCTTTGCAGAGCCCGAAGTCCGTGATTTTGATGTGACCGTCTTTGTCTAGCATGAGGTTCTCCAACTGGAGAAAAAGAGACAGAAGAGAGAACAGGGGTTTAACAAAGAATCATAAATTCCATCTGAACTTTAATAATAAGACCAACCCACACCCCTCTCTGTCATAAAACATGGAATAACCCGTACCCCTCTCCTGCATACAACATGGAACAACCCAAACCCCTCTCCTACATAAAATATGGACCAACCCAAGCTCTTCTTATAAATAAAAACATTAAAGCACACAGACCAAAGGTGAAGCTCAAGAAGACTACACCTTTTTTTTTATTCTGGCTGCCTGTTCAGCATGCGTACAGTGCAGCCGAACAAAACAAGGCAGCTCAGAAGAGTTATGAATTATGATGTATCCACTGTACTAAAACTTAATATCGCCACATGGTCAAATACACGAGTGAATAAGCCAGTGGAAAAATAAATAAAGCATTCCCACTTATATTTTCCATCGCAAGATGGGAAAAAGAGCCTGGAAGCCATTTGCCCAGAAAAGGCCCTTTTAATTTTAATAGCGCAGCGTTTTTGGCGCTGCACAGCCGGGTTCAGTCCAAGGCTGCGAGCGAGACACTGCGGCATCTTTCACAGCCGCAAGAGTTTGATGTTTTCCAAAAACCTGTCCCCCCACCCCCTCCGCCCCCACTCCCCAAACTCTGCAGCTTTTAATTACATTTTCCAAATTCCAGCCCACACACGGAGGATAAAAAACACAGCACATCGATAGAGGGGAAGGGAAAAAAAATAAAAAACTTTACAAATATCTGATTACTTTCAGCAGCTGATTTTTTTTTTTTTTTCCTCGGATTACCTTGAGATCTCGGTACACAATCTTGGCGGAGTGCAGGTAGTCCAGAGCGGAGACGATCTCGGCTCCGTAGAAGCGCGTGCGATCCTCGGAGAACACCCGCTCTCTCGACAAATGGAAAAACAGCTGCCGGATAAACAGCGGGGACAGCGTTGCAATAATTACTGATTTATTGGGGGAAATTAACACAACACAAACTGCCTCCCAGCGCCATATTGAGATGATGGATGGCGCGGCTCTCCGAGGACGCCCGCTGAACCGCGACGGCAGCTGGCGCATCATCGCCCGCCGCTCCGGAGAGGGCCGGGAAGCGGCCGGTTAGATCAGCGCTTTAATCAATGGGCCCCGTCTCGTTCTCGGCATTCCTGCGCGCTCGCGGGGTAACGTGCTGTTGGGATGGCTTTCTGCACTCGTCTGGGTTCCTGTTAAAGAGCATTCCCCCTCTGTTAGGCCCCTGTCGGTTCTGGAGACACCCTGTCGGGTACCAAGCCCATATCCCTGCTCCAGTTCCTCGCATCCGCCTCAGCAAGGAAACATCTCCCTTTAAATTGGGGGAGTGTTCTGCATATGGGCTCCTGGGGAACTCAGAGACTGTTTGATAAACAAGTATGGGCCCGGCAGACAGGTGTGCGTTCGGAACGGCGCTGGTGGCACAGGTGAGGCTTTCTGGACCAGAATCGGCTGGACCGACAGAGAGAAGCAGGTGAGGATGAGACAAACTAAATTACTGAGTGGCTGTCTGCTCAGCCATTAAAAATGGCAGGGATTTGGATTTCACTTTGTAAATCCAAGTGTGTGTGTGTGCGCATATGTGTACACTCTTCTCTTTAGTGCAAGTTTTACTGCAGTGGAGAGATCAATGACCAACACAAGCACATGCCTCTTCAGAGAATCCATCTGAATGGGGGATTTGGGGGCAGTGAATTTCCTGACAGGATGCAAGCATCATCTTTACGTCGGCCTCCTCACCTCCCACCCTGACAGGGGCCCTAACAGGAGATCCCACAGCAGCCGGGTGTAGAGCATGTCTCACACTCACCCTCCGCCAGGCCGGAAGTCACGACTCACAAATAGAAACCGGTTTCATCCGTCTCGATCTAGCTCTCACACCCTGTGCCCTAACCAAAAGTATCTCTATTGCGTGCACAACTATCAGCGTTTCCATTGTGGCTCAGGTTCACTGTAACACAAATCCAGACTAAAAAAACTTTCACTACAGGCCAGTGTTTCTCCTGCTCTGCTCTGAGATGGAGAGAGATCAGGTCGCAGAGATCCAGCACTACTATGAAGCATCCACCTCTGGGGTCAGAGGGGTCACAGAGGGATCAGGCTACA
The DNA here is from genome assembly GCF_013368585.1 of Megalops cyprinoides. NCBI lineage: Eukaryota > Metazoa > Chordata > Actinopteri > Elopiformes > Megalopidae > Megalops > Megalops cyprinoides. Next base: position 6,949,570 of record NC_050597.1, read on the forward strand.
GAATGGCTCTGTTCTCTCAGTGCTCCAGTGCTGCACTACTTATGACCCGCCAGCAGGGGCACTGTAGCTGCAGGTACATGCAGCTGTGTGTGTATGAAGACTGTGCAAGTCCCAGTCCTCACCGCTGTGCATGGCAGCTGGTGGGAGCGCTCCATGCTCTGCGCAACGTGTCATTAAAGTGCGATTCAGACACAGTTACAGAAATGGACTAAACTGCGCCTCCTCCTTTCCTAAAGCGGGGATCCACCCTGAGGAGCCCTTTTTATATTAAAAAAAAGCCTTGTGTGTTTTTTTTTTATATTACATAAATGATCTAGGTAAAATATACGCTGGTCCAGAGAAGCCACCCAAACATGCTTGAACTGAAAGTTCTACAAGCGCAAAGTGCGCTGGTACAATTCATTTTCATACTGACTAAATGTGTTCCGTGGTTTAGTGTTCTGTTAAACACGCTGGCTGACCGTTTAACCAGAGCAGCCTTTTGGGGAAAGGGGGGCCTTGCAGAAGAGGCCTGTTAGGGTAGCGGAAAGTCCGCTTCCTCCTGATCAGAGACAGCAGGGTGAGGCGTTGAGACAGGCAGATGCAGAGTGAAGCGGCGGAGCTCCTGAACATGTGGACAGGACGGCGCACTGACCCCGGGCCCTGACGTGGAGCAGTGGCAGGAGTCTAACGGCATGCATCGCAAGCATTACACCAACAGAATTAGGGGGCGGATCAGCGTCCGCGATGATGAATTAGTTGTTGTGCGGTTGACAACCTGAGTAATCGTCTGATTATAAACTCACAGAAGCATAAAATAGTTCAGAAAGGAAAAGAAGGGATTTTTTTTTCTTCTAACCACAGATTGTATTTATACGTTGATTTTAAAAGTGTCAGTACCTTCACTACCATAGTACCTTCAGCTGCTGATTAAAAAGCAGCGACTTCCTGAATCAGTGAGACATATGCTTTCATTGTATTAGTACTATTCTACTTATCCCATTCAAGAAAGAAAGGGCAGTTTGCAGTCACCGTAAGTAGGCGTTTGCGATTCAGAAGCAAGCCTTTGAAAATACCGTAAGTTCCCTCACCACAGGAGACATTGCAAAGTCATACCACATCACTTTAGCTGCACACCCCAAGGACAAAGCTCGCCAACCAACCTAGAACATTCCATTACAGTGGTTTAACTGTGGTCAGGTCCCTAGCAACACAGCAGTTTTTGCAGAAGATCCATACAGAGGCCTGATGCACAGAGAAGGCTGGAGAGACAGAGACAGCTTACCTCGCCTCCATTTACATACTCCATCACAAAGCACAGCCGGTCTTTCGTCTGGAAGGAGTACTTCAAAGACTGAAACCAGAGGAAGAGACTGATCATCAGACAAACAGCCACATCTCCAACATGAAGGCTCAGGTCTCCCTAACACGGACGCACACACATGCACGCACGCACGCACACATACACACACGCGCAGACACACACTCTCACAGATACTCACACATAACTGAAAAAACTCACTCACTCATAGACACATATACACACACACACAGACAAACTCACACAGAAGACAACATGTAAAAAACACAGACATACACATTCACACATACACACACAATCACATATACAAACACATAAACACACACTCACTCACACATACACATACATAGACACATACACACACACCTCTCATACACACTATTTCATGCTATTGCTGTGGACTGAAATAGGGTTCGAGAGAGACCCACCCAAAGAGAAGCAGCTTCCTCTGAGAACAGACGGAGCACAGAAACGCTGGAGCAGTTGCCTCAGTCTGCCTGAGAGCTCCAGTTTAGAACTTTGAAAGCCGGGGCTGGGGGAACGTCGTCTTTAATTGCGCCGCTTAATTGTTTTGCTAAACCTGGTGTGTGTGTTTTCCATCACACAACAGCATCTGGAGTGTCACTAAAATGACTTCTCTGTGGTGACTTCTCAACAGATGCAGAGCTACATTTGGGCTGCTAATTTATTACAGTTTATTCACTGTATTATAATTAGTCTCTGGGGGTACCGTGTACATATAATCAAAAGCTGCGGCGTGCGTGTAAGGGGCTGCCTTTCCCCGCAGGTTCCGGCAGATACTCACGGTTAGGAAAGGATGCCGTGTGTTTTTTAGTACTCTGCTTTCTGTGAGCGTGTGGGCCACTTCATCCTGAGAGAGAGAGAGAGAGAGAGAGAGAGAGAGAGAGAGAGGGGTGGGGGGTGGGGGGGGAGAGAAAGAGACAGACAGAGAGAGAGGAAGAGAGAGAGGGAGAGAGAGGGAGATAATGAAAGAGAGAGAGAGTAGGAGAGCAAGAGAGAGAGAGGGTGGGAGAGAGAGAGAGAAAGAGAGGTTAGGAAAGAGAGACAGAGAGAGAGAGAGAGAGAGACAGAAAGAGAGAGACAGAGGCATTCTGTGAATGAGTCTCCTTTTCACACACCGGTGTTATCCAGACACAATCGCAAACCTGTTCTGCACAGAGAATACCCAGGCCCAGTGCACACAACACCAGCACTGAACTACCCTGATCTGGTGGTACTGAGAAAGGTGTGCTTGCTCAGACTGCTGCACTGAAGTTGGTGCAATACAAAGATACTTAAAACATGACACATGGCTACAACACTTGCCTAGACATCCTCTATCTTTTATCTGTTTATGGCTTTTCAGTTTTTTGTTTTTTTTTTAAGTTATTTGACAATGGCCTTTCAATTCATTTTCTTTTTATGATCAACTCATGTATAAGATGCTGTGACACTGGACCAAAGAGCAAAACCTTTATATATAAGCTGCCCTCACTGGGGGTGGTAGCAGGATCTTACTTATCTTGGCAGTAATCACTTCTGTATTCAGTACCTACCTCTACGTACCTACCTAACGATCGCTTCTTTTACCAAAACCTACCTTTGCAATAATGACTTCTTTCTTCAGTATCTTCATTGCATAATATTTTCCGCTGGCCTTCTCCCTCACCAGAATTACTTTTCCAAAAGTGCCTTTTCCCAGTAGTTTTAAGTAGTCAAAGTCATTCATCGTCTGGAACGGACAGAGCAGCAAACGGTTGTCAATCAGAAATCTAGCACTGAGTAAGACTGCCACAGAGGGCGCTGTGTAACAAATCCCCACTGCAGTAGCCAGGCTCTGCCAGAGAGGGCGCTGTGTAACAACTCCCCACTGCAGTAGCCAGGCTCTGCCAGAGAGGGCGCTGTGTAACAACTCCCTGCTGCAGTACCCACACTCTGCCACAGGGGGCGCTGTATAATCACTCCCCACAGCAGTACCCACACTCTGCCACAGGGGGCGCTGTATAATCACTCCCCACTGCAGTACCCACACTCTGCCACAGGGGGCGCTGTATAATCACTCCCCACTGCAGTACCTAGGCCGTCCTCACCTTGCGCTTGTGGTGGCTGGTGGAGGTGTCCATCTCCTCCTCGCCGATGTTGTCGATCTGTGAAGTGGGACTGCACTGGATGCGCTCCTCCTCCTGTCTTTGGAGTTTATCAGCCACCATCTGAATGGCGTCCGTCCACTCGTCCCTGCGACCCCAGCACACGGCAGCATCAACACCAACACAGCCCCCGCTCAACCAGCGCACAGAGGGGCTTCTGATGTCTTTAAATTCGCAACGGTGCTCTCAGAAGAGGAGTGGCAAACAATTAAAAACTACTAAAAAACTATTTCAAAAAATGTACATAATGTATAGATAGGGTAGGGTGGCTTGAAGTCACTACAGTATTCTAATGGACATAAACACAACTACTGCTGGCATATAGCTATAATATCTAATTGACGCCTTAATTTTACTAATTTTAATTTGACTTTGCCAGTTAACTATGCACACTTAGCTAGTGAACATTATATAGTAAGATATATAGTATTATAATAACAGGAAAACATGAAAAACATGTGAAACATCTATGCGCCGGCAGTTCCAGGGTACCAGGGGCATCCTCACAACTGTCTCTGTTCAGAGAAATCTCTCATCAGCTGGGGCGGAGGATGTGGGAAGCAGCAGGGGGATGGAGGTGAATAAAGTGGATTACAAAAGGTAACTTTAAAGGTGAGTTCTGTCAGCAACTAAGGGTGGAGACACAGGAGGACACAGGTGGACATCAGGAAGTATTGGAGCAGAGAAGAGCAAGTATTAGATAGTATTATTTACTTAGAGAGCTATAAGTGCAGGGAATAGCTTGGCAGGATTTGTAGGGAAGCCGAGACTCCTGGTCAAGACCTCCTGTGCTCAAGACCAGGCTTGACACAGTTCTAGATACAGGCTAAATTACAGGCAGAATGACAAGGCTTGCTGTTCTCATCAATGAACCTCTCATTTTCATAAGAGGAGGTCAGTGATGTTGCCTTCATCTCTAAGGGCAGTGTCACCATTTAGGTGTGGGATTCATTTTGCAAGTTTGCCTTTCCCTTATGTTGGTTCCTCATGTGACCAGCAGAGGGCACTGCTTACTACATAACCACTTATCAATCATTCATGTCATTTAACTTGTGAAACATATCTTTCTGTTTTACAAGATGGAAGATACATAATTCATGTGGAAATGTCAAAAGGCTGTTATAATGAAGTTATCTGGGGAAAAAACATAGAGTCAAAGCTTAGAAACATGACACCATTACACAGTAGTAATGTAGGTTAAGCATCTGTGGTAATTGCAGAAATTACTACCATAATACACAAACATCCATCACAGTATTCCCTGTGCCTCACCTTTGTGCCCGCAGAGCCGAGTGTGAAAGGCAGATTGCATTTGCTTAGCAGATGCTCCTACACAGGGAGACTTGCACGTTTACGCTATCCATTTACACACCTGGACATTTACTGAGATGATTCAGGTTAAGCACCTCGCTCACGGGTACAACAGCAGATTCCCTGCCTGAGACCTGAATCAGTAACCTTGGGCTCCCAGCCCCGCTCCTTACCCCTGCGCCACGAGGCTGGGCATTTCCAAACGGGGCAAACCGGGTTCTGTCCCGTTTAAGCAGCTGAGCGCCACCGCGTGAGAACACACAGTTACTGTAAAGCTCTCTCAAGGTCAAACAGATAAAATGTAAAGTCTTTTTTTCTCCCTTTAAAGTATAATGAGCGTTTTCTGCTAATGAGAGATGATGGGCCGAGTGCCAAAGCTAGAGCGATCTCTCTGATTTTCTCTCTGCCTCTTTGTCTCTCCACCCTCTCTCCCTCTCTCTCTCCCTCTCTGTACGTGGGCCTGCCATTCCTGGAGACAGGCCAGATGGGCATGTGCTACTCCGATTATCAGATACTCAGGGCGTCAGCGCTGGCAGGGTGCTCCCCTGCCTCAGCGGGGGAAAACTCTGCGTCCTCTCCGAGGTCATTTCGAAACGAGGCTAGGCCCGCACCTAAAAAAACGGGGGCCCACTTAAGACCCCGGAGCCAGGCGGGGGCTTCTTCCTTCAACTCCTTCTTCCGTTTTTTTCCTTTCGCCGCTCGTTTTTTTTTTTCGAGAAGCAGCTGCGGTCACAACATCGCGCAAAGCGACTGTCTGCCTGCCAGCTCGCAGGCAGAAGACTCGTTCTCAGTTCTAATTCAATTATTTCAAGTCTAAGAGAGAAGGGCGCCTTCTATAAATACACACTTGGGCTGGTGAGGGAACAGCTGGATAATGTATGCCGCTGCTACTTGAAAGCTCACTTTGTAGCCCCCGTCACAGGCTATCGCTGTTAATCACCCTGTCTGTTGTGCATCCAGCGCTGCTCTTAAAATCATTTGCATTTTTGCGGAAAAAAAAATTAACAAACACCAAAAAAAAAAAAAAAAACTGAATGACAAGTAGAAGTTGAGTTCATCTTACAGCTTTCAGCTTTGCGGTGGAGGTGAGTTTGTGTGTAAGAATCAAACTGCCGTTGCAGCTCTGTGACACAGGTGTTCCCAGAGCATTTCGAAATGAATGTTAAAAAGAGCAGTTAGCTACATTTTTTATTAACTGTTCCATAAAACGTGAAACATACTAAAAAGGGGCACAGGGAGTGACACACCTGAGTCAGCAGTGTGCATATAACCTTCAGATATGGCACTCTGTCCTACCTGCGACGCTGCTTACCCCTGCAAAGCGGCTGTGAATGGCTTATTGACGCCAAATGGAGAGTACCCATAGTTCCTTGTTCGCTGCTGGGCTGCAGCTGGGGCAGGAAGAAGGAGGCACACTCTCCGCAGCATGTTTGTGGTCGTAACCAAGCACGGCCGCGTCGACCCAAACTGAGCAGACCCGCACCCACCTCTCCTCCGGTGTGTCCACATGGAAGGTCCTCTCGATCACCGTGGTCCACTGGAGGCATCGGATGATGAATGTGTTGGGCTTTGGTCTTTCTGTTTTCATCAGCTGGCATTCTGAGGTATGGACAGATCAAAAAGAGAGGAGGAGAGAGAGGGAGGAGGAGAGGAAGAGGAAGGGAAAGTGAGGAAGGGGAGAACGAGGGAGAGAGAGCAAAGGACAGACAGAGAGAAAGAGAGAAGTGTTCAGACTTCCAGACCTGTTCCTGTTTCCCAGGTGTTCTGGGTGTTGGTGTGAACGTCCTTTAAGCTTGCTGGAGTAGTCACCATCCTCTCTCCCTCCCTCAAGAAAAACACCACTTACGAATGGCTACTGGTGTAATTTTACCAAAATCTAAAGCCTGTGTAACCCAAGAAAGTCTGTGCTTTTATTTACATGATCCACTTCCTGAATTTTCATAAAACTGGACAAAAAAATGTCATTTTAGTTAAATTTAACTGCGCTGCATTTGCACTTGATAATTAATGTTACTGATTTTAGGGCATGCGTGATAGCTCAGACAATCAACACAGTGATGCAACTTCAAGTTTCAACGGAACTGGGATGACTGTAAATAAATGGTCATCTCAGTTCGCCTCCTAGTGGGTATTAGATGAAGATGCTGGAGAGAGTGAGGAGCTACGCCACACCTGAGGGCCTGAGATTCTGTGAGTTTACACACGGGAGGTGAAATCTGAGCAGAACAGAGACTGCACCTCTGTGGGGACCAGACTGAACGCTGCTCCTCACCGACATCTCAGAGCTAAAGATCGGTGCAAAAAAAAGACTAAACATTTGAGGCGAGCTGCAGTCAGAGACGGACTCCACTTGCGTTTCCACCAGTCTGTGCGGAGGAGAGAGGAAAGATGGCCACTTACAGTGGACTATGGATACAAGAGAGGCCATGACAGAGGAGGAATCTATTTGCACCAATCAGGAAGCCCTAACATCAGATGAGGAATCTATTCTCACCAATCGGAAAGCCATAACATCACAGGAGGAACCTATTTGCACCAATCAGAATGCCCCCACTCCAGAGGAGGAACATATTTGCACCAATCAGAAAGCCCTCGCATCGGAGAAGCACGGCAACAACTCGGTCCGTTCCGGCAGCTGGGTTCCCCTGTCGCAAAGCGCACCTGGACAATTACACAGCAAGGGAGCGCACTGCTGGTCTCCCGCGTGACACAGACACCTCCCAACACGCCAAAGCATGTATCAGCAACGACGTGCAGTTGACAGGCGAAACGCAAACACCGCCGCAGACACGCCAGGTCCTAATGAGGTCCCCTCGGCCGGCCAGATCGGCCCCGGCGAAGCGGAGAGGCGGCCTAAATATAGGCGGAGAGGTCAGCAGCTACACGGCCAAGGTCAGGGACGTACCTCCACCTGTGACATTAAAAAGAAACTTTCCATCTCACACCGAGCTCGAAGAGCAGCCCTGCAACACGAGGTCATTACGAAGTCTGCCTCATCGCCAGACATAACACAACACCTTTCGGAAAAGGGGGGAAAGAGAGAGAGAGAGAGAAAAAAGCACACACGGTGTTGTTTGCTTCACCACATCTGATCGCAGATGACAAGTTTAGCTTGAAGCTACAACTGGTAAGAAAAGCTAAGAAGCCAATTAAACAGCCCAGAAGCTGTCACTTCCAGTCCTCACAGACAGAATCATCTGTCTGACACACTTCTGACTAGTTCCACAACTTTAACTCTGACGAGCAGCTAAAAGAAAAAGACACCCAGGTACAGGAGATGCTTCCAAAGAGCATGTGGTTTACATGAGGTTATCAAAAGTGCTCAGCGTGCCAATTATTTTCATTTACCGACATGACTGCTTTTTACAGCACCGCTGGGAGCACGTGTAGGAGACACCCATGCTGTACATAGTAATTAGAGAGTGATTGACCTGTGTCTCTCGGTCTGTGAATATGAATTAACAACATAAGAACATGGGAATATGAGAATTTTAATGAGGAAAAATGGAAATTCAGGTCATCTTGGCTCGTCATTTTGCCTAGCCTAAGGTTCGCAAGCATGTCAACGTGCTTTAATGTTGAATGTAGTTTGAATGTCAAAGCTGTTTGACATTCAAACTACTCTATGTTCCTGCTGTCTATACAGCTGGTGATAAGCTGTTAGTGTACATACATTGTAAATGAGGCCTTTTTGCATTTGAATATATTTCCATGGCAGTGGCCTAAAAAGAACTCGTAATTTCTTCTTTTAGTTTTAAACGTGTTTATACGTTTAATCTAGACCAATACGATGTCACTTGCAACTTTTACTATTTCTCAGAATCTACATTATGATTGGCACTCAGCACACCACAACCAACTATTTCTGTATTTAGGGTGCTTCTAAATATAGCAAAATTTTACTGGCCAGTGCTTCCACCATGCAAATTCCAGTTTTGACTGGATTACCACATACTGCTGCGTGTTGCTTTGATGTTATATATAATGAAAATCAGTAAGATATGACATGAAAGATAATGTTCCAGAGACACCTGAATGAAATCCCTTCTTTCACATGCAGTGGAACATTGGCTTTTGAAAAATGAAATCAATGTGAAAACAGCGTATTCCTTTCACAAATCAACGTTATTACAACAGCGTGGCCGTATTGTAATTTCATCCATAACTGAACCTTTCGCAAATGCATTACACTTATTATTATATTTCCTGCATGTATAATGCTGACATTTTGATCATAATTCAGACAATATGAGATAAAACTAAAGCCCAGGGTTCACAAGCTACGACACCGGGAAGATAGAGGGGCACTCACTCAGGCCTATGTTCAGTATAGCTGGGCAGTTACATTAAATTATTGGCATTTAGAAGACAAAAATCATGTAAAAAGTTATGTTATGCAATTTGCTCTGGATAAGAGCATCTGTAATCTAAACAAAGGTGGTATAATGTTAATGCGCCCATGCAGGAATGTGAACACAGTGCACTGCCCCCGATGTGGAGGAGGATGTACTGCGACCGCAGCGTGGCACTCTCCCCAACACTGTGACATACGACATGGAGACGTGCCAGGAAGCCCCATATCGGCTTTAGCCTTGTTGCCAGGCCAGAAAAAGAGAAAAACATCACATATTAGCATGGACGGAACATGGATTAACAAATCAGATTAAAATAATAGTTGCTATGAGTTAAACTGCCCTAATGAATGATGCTACATGTGGAGACAGTGTCAGCTGTAGAGTTTTTTTATGTGTGTGTGTGTGTGTGTGTGTGCGCGTGTGTGTATGTGTGTGTGTGTGTATGTGTGTATGTATGTGTGCGTATGTGTGTGTGTGTGTGTGTGTATGTGTGTGTGTGCGCGCGTGTGTGTATATGTGTGTATGTATGTGTGCGTGTGTGTGTGTGTGTGTGTATGTGTATGTGTGTATGTGTGTGCGTATGTGTGTGTGTGTGTGTATGTGTGTGTGTGCGCGCGTGTGTGTATATGTGTGTATGTATGTGTGCGTGTGTGTGTGTGTGTGTGTGCAGTGATGATGCCAGGGTCTGGGTGTGAGGGGGGGGGGCGGGGGGGTGAGGCAGAGAAGGCGGTGACCCGCCCTGCTGTGCAAACTGAGAGTGATGAAGTCCCAAATGCCACCATCAGCTGGCCTCACAGAATCATAACACCAAGCATGATTACATTATACTTAAAAAATTAATTCAATAACTAATCATCACAAAATAATTATTCGCTCAAAACAAAACTACAATACTCAATTAGGCAATAGGCTGTTGTTTCTTTGGTGTTGTTGTTTGTTTTTTTTTCTTTTTTGCTTAACAAATTGAACCAAAAAATCCCAGATATGAAAATCATCACACATGGATACCCAGATATATGTTAAATATAAATATGTATCTATAGATACTGTGAAAACCTTACTATTCATTGCATAAATGAAATACCTGAGCCCTATGCCACCAACAGTAACACGAAAAAAGGCTGCTTGTATCAGTCCCAATTATAATAAATTCTCATACAGTGAAAAATATTTTTGGACACATATAAATATAAATGTTCTGTTGCAATAACATACAAAATAATTAATTGTCTCAAGAGTAATGGACATGTCACTCAACCAAAAAAAGGTTTTCTGAATTCTTCATGTGCAAATCCACAAAAACAGGTTGTATCATTGAATATTCAGGGCCCCCAATTGTGTTTTGACAAGATAATTATTCTCATTTTGAAAGCTGTATTTTTTATTTTTAATAATATAACATTAAAATGCTGCTTGGTAGAAGCATATCTTTTAATGTAGTGCAAGCCATACTGACACCATATTCAAAAAGTAATGAGGAGTAATCAAATCAAAGTAATGGTGCAATTCAGATAGTTAACTGGCTATACTGGGGGCTTAACTTACTTAGCTATGTCATCATAGAACTTATCCTGTTCTAAATTATTCTATTTTCACTTCAGAAAAGATTTGAATTTAACAGAGTAAATCTGAGTTATTGTCTAAACATACTGTATTACAGTGGCCTGCACCAACCTGCTCACTGCTCTATAACACACTAACATCATATCAACATCAGTTAGGAACTGGTCTAAAAAACCAAGTCAACATTGCTACCTCCATTTTACTTAATCTAAGTCATGGTGTTTCTGGCTTAAGGTTAAGCGATCCTGTGATTTTCATCTCAGGAACCACACCTACAGTATGTAATCAGGATTTTTTACTAGATGGACACTGACTGGACGCAGGGCGGGACTCACTTGCCACAGAAAAGTTATTGAGAGGATAAGGTAGATCTGCATCCTGCGGCTTCTCTTTGTAGCCGATGAAGGAGCCGTCCGTTTTCAGCAGGAAGTACCGCGGCCTCCAGTTCTTAATGTACTCTCCTGCAAAGAGAGGGAAGACATCTTTAATTTACATCATCTACCTCAGCCTGAAAGATTTAATTAGGAAGCAACATTCAATGGTTACTCATTAGTCTCAGCACCACAACACTCAGAGCAGAGGGAGCCCCACACTATACTGCAGAGTGTTTTGGCGTGCCGGCAAGCATGATCACATTAGCCTACGTTAGCCAGGTTCCTAGCTAGTTAGCATCAGTACTGCAGATATAGACTAGCTCGCCACAAACATAAGGCTAGCTTACATTAGTACTGCAGGAATGGAGGAGCTCAACATAAACATAAGGCTAGCTAATGTTAGCAATCCATGTACAGACTAGCTCTATGTAAAAAAATGGCTAGTTAACATTAGGACTCCACGTACAAAGCCCAGTACAAATGTCCGGTTAGCCATAATTGTCTAAGAACTGATAGTTGCTTGCTGCTTACAATCTCACAAAACCCATTTCACAGAAATGTAATTAATGATAACGGCAATTACTTTGTGAATTACCAAATTAATGTTCATGTGTTACTCCCCCACAGCCAGTATATATTCATCACTGAACCTTCCACAACAGAATAATCAGCACTAAGTTCATGATAGCCTGAATACCAGAGGTAAAAAGGTAGCTTAGCCTTAAGGATAATGTGCTGCTTCTGTAGTGTCCTGATGGTAATTTAATGAGGCCTGAGCAGGTATCTGCAGCCCGCTGGGAAGACCAGTCGCTCAGATAAGGGACAGCAGACCTAGTTTCTTCTTTGAGGTGGATAAACTGAGACAAGAATGAGGCTGCAACTTCTGAGAAAACAAATCTGCTTTTCTTCGCCGCCAGGACGCTTGCAGTCACGTTCGTTCGATTAATAACCATTTGCCAACTCGGAAACAGTTATTTTATGAATTATTGTTATTTTCTTGCTACAGTTTGATATCATGTTGCCTCCATAGCAAGAAACCACAATTTTTCAGGACGTAGTTGTAAGGAGGATGTAACGAAAACACAAAGAACCAAGAACACTAGATTTAGATCCACTAATAAAAACACAAACTTCCTGCAGCGAAAATGCACGAAACCAATCCGACATGGAGAGGGTGAGGCAGAAAGGCTACAGCTCAAATCACATGTACAAATATATATTTTTAGGCACGCATCAATGTACAGTATAGTCGGTGCACACACACGTGTGCATTCATTTTAGGCCTAAAAGACTGGAGAAAAACGAACTGAAAAATGCATGGGTGATTTTTGGAACGGTTCCCGTTCTGAGGCCCTCTGGCCATACCAGGGAGGCCTATTTCAGTCACACACAGGGCGGAGACATCCCGCACGTCAGCCCTGCAAAAACATGTTTATGATCTCTCATGTGAGTGTCAGCTGCCCCGCTCATCTGCCCTGGTCTGTGAGGCAGGTGTCTGGGGCGAAGGTCAGCCACAGAAACGCCAGCGCCTGCCGCATGCTGGACGCGGCCGGGGGGGGGGGGGGGGGGGGTGGGGGGGGGGGCGGGCTACGAGGACACGCCGACACCTTTAACCCTTGCAGGCCAAGGCACCAAAAAACAACATCTGCTAAGCAGCTGGTCAGCGCGCATTACCATGCGAAACTTCTGCCGCGCCAGACTGCTCTGTTTAATAACCAACAGCAGGATTACACGAGTGTCAACAACGCTGAGAGCGGCGGGCTGTGCCACATGTGAGAGGCTCAGGTCTGACAGACGAAAACGGATCCCCGGCATCCTCCCCCAGCCCCCCAAACTCCCCCTCCCACAGCATCTGCGCCCCCCCCCCTCACCACCCAACACCCTGCGCTTTCTTCTCCCACATTCACTCTGTGACGCTGTCTGTCACACTTCTGGTACATGGCGTTCCATCACCTGGTTTGGAGCGAGCACTCCGCACCCCGACCCATGAGGCATCACAAAGACAGTGAACCCAACTTTCATGCCCTCCACCCCACACCCCACACCCCCCCATGATGCTAATGGACCCTACAAAATTCTGCAGTAGCAGATGGTTTTGGGTCACGCACACACTTCAGGGTTCACATTGTCTTGTAAATTTTGACAGACAGCAAACTACAGTGATTAAGAGAAACATGCATGTCCTCCAATGAATGGCTGTTTAACGTGTAACAGAAAAAACAGAAACGTTTTAAAAACCTAAAATTGTGGTTAGTGATCATATTATGTGCTACTTTTGTTAAGCTAATGAGATCAACTTGAGTTGTCTCTCAAAATGATTTGCTAGACAGAATGTCATCTTTGGTCATGACTGGCACATGGATGCGTTCCGTCCTGGAGGGAGTGGGAGTTCAAACAGAAAAAAATAGAAGCTTACAGACTGATGGTTAGCACAGACTGTCTTTATGTGAATGGAAAAATATGGTTGATATGACTTTTTTATTTTTAACATAAATGAGACTTTTAATATGTTTTTAGTTATATTTGTCGTGCGCAGAAGTGCACAAGAAGAGCCTTTCAGATGAGGTGTCATTGGAGAACATCAAAGACACAGCAGGTGATTTCTGCACAAGCTCTGAACAAAAACACCCACGGTATGTTCAAAAAATAAACAAAGGAAATCACGGCGATTGTTGGGTCTTGAAGCACGTTCCTGAGTCTGTTCACGCAAAACGCAAGCTGCTGGCATTAACAAATTCAGCATTATTCCTCACAGCTAAGGCCTTAATACGCATCACAATATTCACTAGATCTAAATATGCTGTACGTTTCTGAGTGTCACCACCAACTCCTCTGAACTGTAACCCTGCTCAAGATCGACAGTTAAGCCACCAGTGGGCAGGAACGACTGTTAGGCAGAGGATAAGAGAAATAAGAGAAATAACCACCACTGTTCAGCGAAAGAGCAGTTGGCACTGCTTCTCCAGCTTGCCCACTTTGAGAGTATTTTCCTCATTCATCTGAAATTACAACCTGCCATAAAAAACAAGGCTGATACCACTGCAACATGTTATTTTACAGATGAGTTCTGGATCCAACCAGTCTGAACCAGTTCTGGGTACGGGGGTTTGCACTGGGAAGCAGGTGGTTCCAAGCAGACATGATCCTCTTGATCCTGGTCATGGTTTCAGGAATGTAGTGGGAAAGAGCTTTGATGCCAGGGTCATGTGACCAATCAGTGTCTGTGAGGTAAAAGGAACTGGATACCTGGCTAATTGGTATTAGAGCACCACCTAATCAATATCAAAACACCATTGGTTCAATATCACTGCGCCATCTATTCAATATCATGACACCACCTTATCGATGTACCAGCACTGTCTGATCGATATCATAGCACCGCCTAATCAATATCACAACATAGTCTAATTGATACTACAGCACTGCCTCATTGAGATCATAGCACCACCTAATCAGATAATTTATGTGACCCTCCCCAAAAACTGGAGCCACACCCACTTCGAGGAGCATGGGGTCACTTGCTTCACAGTAGTAGTGTACTGTCTAATCAATATCACAGCACCATCTGTTAAATATCACTGCGCCATCTATTCAAAATCATAACACCACCTAATAAACATAACACCACTGCCTGATCGATATCAAAACACTGCCTAATCAATAGCACAGCACCATCTGTTTTATATCGCAGCACCACATAATCAATACCACAGCACTGCCTCGTTGATATCACAGCACTGCCTCATCGATATCACAACATAGCCTAATCAATTTCATAGCACCACTCTATCAGATATCTCCTGTGACCCCTCCCCCCCCCCCACCACCCCACCACCACCACCACCACCACCAATAAACTGAAGCCACACCCACTCAGAGGAGGACAGGGGGTCGCAAACACCTGTCTCACAGCTCACCACAGAGCACAGCCTGCAGGGAACCTGCCAGTGACATGTGGGGACAGGTGGCGGCCATGTTTGCACCCACACTGGTAGGGCAGAAAGGACACAGCTGCCGGGCTGGCACGACCACTGCTGACCAGAGCTGCATTTACCACTGGGTCCTGAGCCATCGCCTCAGAGGTCACCTGACTCATCCTGACCACAGATCACCTGTCGGATTTGTTCCCCGTTACCTATACATTACATTACATTACATTATTGTCATATAGCAGACACTCTTATCTACAATGTTATCCATTTATACAGCTGGACATTTACTGAGGCAATTGTGGGTTAAGTACCTTGCCCAAGGGTACAGCAGCAGTGCCCCAGTGGGGAATCAAACTGGCAAGTCCTGCTCCTTAACCACTATGTGACACTGCCATCACCTGTTACCAACCGCACATAACACACAGGCTATGAGAGCCATTCTCATCTCCACATCATACTCCCTGAAACGAGGCTTCATTTACTTCATTTAATTAGCCGCAGACACGGTCTTCTAAACCAAGCCTGAAGAAGCTGATGCACCGAAAATAAGGGAAACCAACCTGATCATATTGCTCTTGCTTCTCCTCATGGTTTAATGCACTGTACAGAGAAGGCACTCAGGAAGTAATACTGTTATGTAATACAATGATCATAAGGCATCTGCGTCTACTCAAGGAGTATTAAAGCATCTACGTTTGTTCATCTGATAGACAGGACATGACATTATTCAGCAAGCAGGTGCACCAGTCAAATCATAACCCAGGTCCAACTTCCCTGCTAAGACCAGTTACCGCCTGATTTCTCTGTAAATGCCAGCTGCCTAACAGATCAGTCTCTCTGGAAATTCAGTATTGGGCAGTTTTGCTCCGCTTGTTCTACTTTTCATTGAAACTGACAACCTGGAGCGTTCAGTGAAGAAATCGGTTAAGAAAAACGGGTGAACATTTTCCATCGTACAAGATTCCGTTTAAAAAATTCGAACAATTACCGATCCCATAACCACCACTCATACCGCTGTGACAGCTCTGGAAAAAAAAAAATTTGATTTTTTTTTTTTGATGGAAAATAAACAACATGTTCTATTTGTAACAGCCACTTAAAGCATAATGACACCAGCTTTTCTTAATTAACACATCAGAGGAAAACACCTGCTCATGTTAATTTCGAGGAGACGGAGGTCTTGGGCGGCTCGGCTCGGAGGGCCCGCAGATCCGTGGGTAGCAGCAAGCAGCTGAGAGCGGGGGGGGGGGGTGAGGTGGGGGGGCTTAGAGGGGCGCGCCGCCGGGGGGACGGGATCCGCCGACACAGTAACGAGGTGTCGGCGGCTCGCAGCCTGTCACAGGAACCCAATCTAACACCTCGTTAAAAGCACTAATAAAAAAAAAATTTAAAAAAGATGTACGTATGCATGAATTCATTAGCGGGCGAGGGGAGGGAGGAGGAGTGAGAAAGCTGCTTGCGTGTGATGGTATTTATCAGGAAGGAGAGGGCGGGAGGGAGCTAGAAACCTGTCACCGCTGCCGGTGTGTGTGTGGTCATGCACTCACACACCTGCGCAGAGGGTTTACCTGCACTCAAGGGGACAGGCCAGACATCTCCAACCGTGTCAAAACCACAACCTTACAGTTTGTTTCCTGGGCTCAATATAGTATGCTTGGTTGAGGCACTTCCACTTTACTCCGGTCTATGCTGGGTCCAAACAAAGAGGCTGGGGGTCGGTAGTGTAGCATAGTGGTTAAGGAACAGGACTCATAACCAAAAGGTTGCCAGTTCAATTCCCCACAGGGGCACTGCTGCTGGGGGTACCCCCGAGCAAGGTATCTAACCTAGAATTGCTAGAGTTCCTAGAATTCCTAGAATGGATAACAGTGTGAAAACCTGTAACTGATGTAAGTCGGTCTGGAAAAGAACGTCTCCTAAATGCCAATAACATAACGTAATGTAATGGATTTGGTCTGAATAAAGCGACACCAGTAATGTCTCAGACTGAACACTGACCCAGACTGCACGACTCTGGTACTGAGGGGTAGACAAAGACGGAACAGAAAGTGAGACGCAAATTCATTCACGTGTCAATAAAGTTTTCACACTGCGGCCTTCTGAAGATGACATCACCACCTCTCATTCCAAACCGCACAGACCTGGGGCAGCTCCTCCGCTAATGAGCGGATGCACACAGCCTTCATTACAAGCCAGAATAAAAGACGGGTCCAGGCTACTGGTACATCACACTGAAAAGGGACGCTCGTTGCTCTTGCCAGCTGATTTCATGTGGAACCCCCATCTGAAATGATCAGCACGCCCCTGCGTTTTACATTAACTCTCACAGCTAGCTGCATTCTACGCCGACGCGGCAGCCAAGCGACCCAGCGCCGAGCCCAGCCGAGCCCAGCTTCTGCCTCCGAGATCCACGCGCGTCTGTGCAACCCGGAGCACAAACCAGCTTTCTGGTCCATGGCCCACGGAATCAGGATACAGCAGCACTGCTCCAAATGCACAATTAAAATAACATACTGTGTGCCATGCAATTACAAGGCCAGATTAATTGTTCATTTGTCTGTGGTCTGAGATAGAGGCGCGAGGGTGGGGGTGGGGGGGTTAGGAGGGTACGGGGGAGGATTGGACAGGGTTCCTCCTTTCGGGGCCAACGCTCGTTCAAGGCCAGCGTTCTTAAAACTTCACCCCCTTTCTCCGTGCGCCGAAAACCTCCAATGCGGTCTCCAAGGTAGCTGCTTGCTTACACCCCGTCTCACATTTTGTGTGATCAGGTTTTCGAGCTGAGGAGGGGGGGGGGGGGGGGGAAGAAAAATGCAGCAGCCATTTGTTAATCAGCCCAAAGAGGGATTTAATGTAATGCTTTGGCGGGGGCCGGCCTGATTTGCAGATGGCTTAAAGACGGGCATGTGACGGCCGCCCTGGGACTCTGTGCCTCCGCGTTCCAGCACATGGGGCGCTCCAAACCCCACCAGCCTGCCTGGGTGCCACCAGAGGCCGCTGCTCACCCCCCCCTCAGAGACATGTGGAGGGGGGGGGGGGGGGGGGGGGAGTGGTGCCCGGCCCGGGTGGGTAGAGGGGGCGAGCTGGCCGCCCCCAGAACCCGCTGCACAGCGCTTCCTGTTGCGGCTGGATATCTGGCAGGGCCCGCTCTCTGGCACAGGCCGCCCGGCAGCGCGGAGGCTGTCCGTCTCTCCACCGCGAGAGTGGCTGGGGTTTCATCTGCTGTCGCCGCGTAGCCACGGAGGAGGGGCCAGAGCTCCCCATCACACACCTGACACACCGTCTCCAGCATCCAGCACATTTCCACATTTCCAGCTCACCTGCTGCCTCTTTACAGTCTGCACTCTGTTTAACGCATCCTGTTCGTTTCAGCAGCCCTATCTGCATTTCTTGTTGCTTGTTATTTTGTTTCATAGCATTCAATTTTTTCAGTAAAGTACCATGAAAAAAATGCTGAGTTTATGGATGCAAAATGTTCATATTTCAGATGCAAGTATTAAAATGAATTCCCATCATTCTTATTATTTTCTGGGCTCCGTTACTTTGTTGAGGTTGACTTGATCCACATACAGTAAAAATGGGTTTTCCTCAATTCAGAAACACCAGAATAAAGAAATTTTACTACACAGCCAGAAAGGGCAGAATTCCCTACACACACAAGGTGTTTTCGCAAATTGGAGTACAACATACACACCTAATTATTAAGTGGAGAGAAATCCCTGCCCAGTGCTGTTTAACAGTGATAGTTGTCAGGACACTGGCAACCGAATTAAATGTTTTAACAGGAATATTTCCACAGCTAACCTGATGGCACTGAGTGAGGCAAAGCTCTGCAGATCTACAGCATTTCAGCCCGAATCGCCCGCAGAGCCCCGAGGCCTGAGCCCTTTAAGGAGACGAGGGCCGCGTGATCGGCAGGGACGCGCAGAAATCATAAGGAGAAGGCGCAGAGCGCACGCCGCGTCTCCTTCGGCCCTTCCGGTCCGCGGGTAGGCAAAACAGTGGCTAAACACGGCCACGTCACGCAGCAGGCCGTACCAGGGTCACCACAGGAGGGTACAAATGAGAGACACAAACTGGATGAGAAAGCACTGTCACTGATCCCAATCGCCCCTGATGTTATTACCTGGTCAGCTTCCATGTGTTTTGGGGGGGGGGAGATTAACATCAGTGCCAGACAGGTCGTGATTAGCGCTGGATTAAAAGCATTTAGCATCACTCTGTACGGGACACACTAGCTACCTGTTCACCACCTACACGGATGTCTATTCAGAAAAAACAAATACGCAGTCCGTATGTAGAAATGGATGTCTAACTCGCATGGCAACAGCATAAACTGCCCCTGCAAAGAGGAGCCACTGAAAAGCCTCTCACAGGAGTGATGTCCTCTGTGAGAACAGCGTGCTTTGTCCTGAAGTCCCACTGAAAGCTCTCCATGGAGCTGACGTCTCTCTGAGGACTTTCGGGACGGATCTGTCCTAGATGTTCAATCTTGATTGCGTCAGCTGTGTCCTCCCGTAACCCCACCTCCTCCTCTCTCCTCCGAGTCCCACTGGCAGGCTTGTGGAACATTTGGGCATGGCCTGTGGGCGTGTGCCCGAGTAGGCCCTTTGGCCCCCATTCCTGAGCCAAGGGGTAACCTCTCCCACCTCCCAAATGCTGTCTGTGACCCCCGGCATCATTAGTGTGGATGCAGGTAAACTACCAGTGCAGTAAAGCTACGGCAGTCTCCAGCCCTGTGTGTGTGTGTGTGTGTGTGTGTGTGTGTGTGTGTGTGTGTGTGTGTGTGTGTTGTGTGTGGGGTGTGTACGGAGTGTGTGTGTATGGTGTGTATGTGTGTGTGTGTGTATGGTGTGTGTGTGTATGGTGTGTATGGTGTGTGTGTATGGTGTGTGTGTGTGTGTGTGCGTGCGCTCGCCTGGGAGCTTCACCCAGTAATGAGTGAGAGGGGAGAGAGCAGAGAATGTGCAGCCGCTCAGGGCTCCCCTGGGGCCGCTTCAGCTGCCGGCTGTTTTCACACAGAAAGCAGAGCTGTTTCCATCACAGGCTCTCCGGCCCTCGATCTGCACACATCTCACACACCTACAAACACATACACCCACACCCACATACATACATACACATCACACAAACACATCACACACTTACACACACACCCCCTCTCACACACATCACATCCCCACACCCACACCCACACCCACACTCGCACTCACACCCACACCCTAACCCGTCACACAGCATGAACTCTGCTGAAAGAATGGATCTGAGCTGTGTGTCCTGCAGCTCTCTACCTGTAACGGCGTACAGAGAGCAGCGTGTGGCCATGGTGACGGGGGTGTGTGTGTGGGGGGGGAGGCCCCAGGGCAGACCGAGTGGGCTTGCTGGGGCACAGGTCCCAGGAGGCCGTGGGAGATTTCAGCGCCAGCTGCACACAGCCTGGCCTCCTGGTGTTTCTCCACAGCCCAGCTGGTATACACACACACATATGCGCACACGTGCCCGCTTACACACACACACACACGCACAAACACACACACACACACACACACGCACAAACACACACATACACACACACACATATGCGCACACGTGCCCGCTTACACACACACACACACACACACACACACACACACACACACACACGTACACACACAAACACACACGTACACACACACAATCACACTGACACACACATACACACACACTGCATACATACATACATGTAAAAATACAAACATACTCACATGCTTGCGCGTGCACACACACGCACAAACACACACAACACAAAAACACACACCCAGGCGTGCATTTCTATTTTCACTAGTTTGCTCAGAGAACAGTGCTTTGTACAAGTACCATTTTCAATATCAAAGCATGTCATACATTTTTCACAGTGCTGAGTTATTTAAAATATTTCAGACATTACCCTCCTTGATAAGTAAGATCAAATGTTT
Organism: Megalops cyprinoides; assembly: GCF_013368585.1. Taxonomy (NCBI): domain Eukaryota; kingdom Metazoa; phylum Chordata; class Actinopteri; order Elopiformes; family Megalopidae; genus Megalops; species Megalops cyprinoides. Next base: position 6,970,503 of record NC_050597.1, read on the forward strand.
TTACCGTAATCCTTAGCTCTGACTGTTTCTAATTCAGTGGCCCACAGCAGCCTGTGACTGGTCTCACTCTCTCCCGCTTGCATTACCCTGGGTGCTCACTAGATGGCGATGGCTCCCTGATCCAGGTACTGTCTCCAGTGCAGGCCCAGAGCAACAGAAAAGCAGCCACCAGGAGACGGCACTCCCCCCCCCGCCTTGCTCCCGCTTAGCCTCCACTTCACCCCCGCTTTGCCAACGCACAAAAAAAAAGGGGGGGGGGGCTCAGAGATCTCCCCCAAACAGTGCAGGTGGCAAACTCCCCCCCCCTTCCACAGATCCAGCTAAGGAACAAACCAGGCTCTAATCCTGGCCTGAATTAGGGACCCGTAATTGTAATCCTGGGCCAAGCCCAGCACCTCCTCCACCGTGACCCTAGGAAGCCAGGTCGGTCAGTAGGTCATGTGACCTAACTCTGGGAGCCGAGACACAGCAATCCCACGGGACAGGGGCAGACTAAACATGGCGGACAGAGGCAAGCTGAGGGCCACTCGGACTGACGGGGGTGACTTCTGTTCTGCTCTGGGCTCCCAGGTCACGCACCTCTGCCAGGCTCCCCTCCCACTACAGGAAGCAAAGGGGCGGAGCCAAACCGCGTCTGTCATACGCAGAAGCGCCACAGACACCCTGTGAATGGACGGGATAATCAGCTCAGTACCGCCCCTGCTCCTGCTGTAGCATTCAGCGTCCTGATCTACCGGCTCGATAAGAACGTTCTTTAAGTGGCCTGGTCCGAAAGGGATGATCCGCGGCCAGCGGAGCAACACAGGCCGCTCCGCAACCTCAGAGACGAGGGAGAGGAGGGAGCGGAGGGGACAGGGGGACCGCAGGAGGCGGCGTGTGGCAGAGCTCAGTGTCGGTCAGAGCACAGGCTGACGAGAGAGCACCGGTCCCCCTACCATACGAGTGCAGCGTCTCTGTCGGCCACAGCGGAACTGGAACACAGGTACAGCACATCACACGTGCAGGTGTGAGTGGCTCACCCACTGATCGCCCTACCTGCTGCGGGAAACATTCAGACACTCACTGGACTTTAATGCTGACAGAGTGTGCCTGATACTGTATTAAGCAAATAAACTTGGCTACAATCATGTGAAGGCAAACTGAGGATGAACAAAAAAGTATTATAAATATACACATATTATATGATGTGTGTAGAAACAGCATTTATTTGTCTGTGTGTATGTGTGTGTGTGTGTGTGTGTGTGTGTGTGTGATTCTGTGAATGAGTGTGTATTAGCCCTCAGCAAAACTAAACAGGTTTCAGGCCCAGTACAGAGACCACAAGATTAACTGACAACAGCCAGAAGAGCTTGCTGGGAGGAGAGTGGGCGGGGTCTGCAGCGAGACTGGGCGGAGTCCGGAATTTTCCCCAGTGGTGAACAGGTGCAGAGCTTTGGGGTCTGAGGGCGCTCAGGCAGCGCGCGGCTGTGAATGGCTGTTGTTGCAGAGAGGATGGAAGCTCATTACTCATTCAGCATCGCGGAGAGCAGGGAGGCAGCTGGGCTGGGGACACAATGGGGACCCCCCACTGCCCGTCCCGCACCCCACCACTGCGCCCTTTGTGCTCTGTCCCGAACATCACCCCCTCCCCCCAACCCCATACCTCACAGCAAAGCAGAGAGTAAACAAGGACTACGTGCCCCATCACCCCCCCCACCCCCTACAGCACAGAATAAACAAGGACTAACTGCCCCATCAACCCCCCCCCACAGCACAGAATAAACAAGGACTAACTGCCCCATAACCCCCACAGCACAGAATAAACAAGCACTAACTGCCCCATCACCCCCCCACAGCACAGAATAAACAAGGACTAACTGCCCCATTATCCCCCCCCCCACCCCCACAGCACAGAATAAACAAGGACTAACTGCCCCATCACCCCCCCACAGCACAGAATAAACAAGCACTAACTGCCCCATAACCCACACAGCACAGAATAAACAAGCACTAACTGCCCCATAACCCACACAGCACAGAATAAACAAGGACTAACTGCCCCATAACCCACACAGCACAGAATAAACAAGCACTAACTGCCCCATTATCCCCCCCCGACCCCAGCAGCTCCCAGCCTGCCTGTTCACACACGGCCTCTGAGAGCGGCCAATAAGCACCAGACAGCGATGGCCCTTCAGCTCACAAACTGCTGTCCGCAGTGGAGCTGGTGTTTTTGATGTAGTGCGCGCCTCATTCTCCAGCGCGGGGAGGGCTTCAGTGGACGTGGGAGGGCCAGGGGCAGAGACACAGAGAGACAGATTCTCCATCTTCAGCCGGGGTCCGCTCCTGCGCTCATCTCCGAGCGACCTCCTCAACCGCGGGCCGCGTTTCGCTCAAAGCCTGAGTGAGGCAGGCGCGCTTAAATGTGCTCATAATTAACATCCTGTGAAGGCCAGTCAATCTCCCGTCAACTCATGCTAAATATAGCAAAGGACGGAACAGCCGAAATGACTATCTGAGATGCAACAGAAACAAAGCCGCAGATAACAGTGCGATTGCTTTTCCCTTAATTACGCCTGACGAGCCCAGAGGACTCGTTTCAGAGGAGAAACCCGGGGAAGTCGAACGACGCCCTCGTCCCTGACGCCGCGGAAAAAGCGCGCCGTTTAATTAACGAGCTCTGATGAAAAACAGCGCGGTGTTGCAGTTACTGCTGAAGCGGTGCGGAAGACCTCTGCCTGGGACCTGCACTTAGCGAGGGAATCAAACGGGAGGCAAACTCCATGATAAATCACCTGGGCCATCAATTAAACCTCGCCATCGCTTTTTATTGGCCGCCATTAATAAGTTATTGCATCTGGCAGGTGCGCCGGCCGCGTCCTGGGGTGACCCCGGGAAACGCCGCTCCCCGGGGAGAGAGGGCAGGCGCTCTCGGTGGGACAGACAAAGGCCCTGTCGCACGGGGGGGAGGGGAGGGAGGGGTATCAGCTGCTGGCTGAGCCCGGGCCTGCCTGTGCCCGCTGGTTAACACTGAGGGAGAGAGTGAGACGCGGAGCAGGTTCGGCAGGGCTGTTCCCCAGTGCGACCGCTGTCTGCCATGCGGAGGGAGCGGAGGGACCACAGCTGCAAATTAGGGGGAGATGAGACTGCGAGAATGGACTCCAACACGCACACACACACACACACACATACGCGCACGCACACACACACACACACACACACACACACACGCACACACACACACACACGCACGCACACACACACACACGCACGCACGCACACACACACACATACGCACAGACACACCACAAACAAACTCAGATACATACACACACACACAGACACACACACACACACAACAGATACACACCACAGACATACACACACAAACAGACACAGTCAGACAGATACAGACAGACACACACACCACATTTCTGCTGCTGCCTCCCTCTCCTCCCACGGCCTGATGGAGGAAGCTTCCACTCACATCCTGTCTGAAGTTCCAGTCATTCTGCTGCTCGACATCTGCACATTTCTGCCTCTGTCTCCCTCTCCTCCCCACCACCCCCTCACTCTCTCCCTCCCTCTCCCTCTCCTACCCACCACCCCCTCACTCTCTCCTTCCCTCTCCCTCTCCTACACACCACCCCCTCACTCTCTCCTTCCCTCTCCCTCTCCCACCCACCACCCCCTCACTCTCTCCCTCCCTCTCCCTCTCCTCCCCACCACCCCCTCACTCTCTCCTTCCCTCTCCCTCTCCTACCCACCACCCCCTCACTCTCTCCCTCCCTCTCCCTCTCCTACCCACCACCCCCTCACTCTCTCCTTCCCTCTCCCTCTCCTACACACCACCCCCTCACTCTCTCCTTCCCTCTCCCTCTCCCACCCACCACCCCCTCACTCTCTCCTTCCCTCTCCCTCTCCTACCCACCACCCCCTCACTCTCTCCCTCTCTCCTTCCCTCTCCTACACACCACCCCCTCACTCTCTCCTTCCCTCTCCCTCTCCTACTCACCACCCCCTCACTTTCTCCTTCCCTCTCCCACCCACCACCCCCTCCCTCTCTCCCTCCCTCTCCCACTCACCACCCCCTCCCTCTCTCCCTCCCTCTCCCACCCACCACCCCCTCACTCTCTCCCTCTCTCCACACTCAGGCTCTCTCATATCCTGCTGGACCTGTCATTTTTGTAAATAAGTTCCTTTCTTGCCGGCAGAGAGAAGGAGGCAGATGGTAAGTCAACAATCAGCAGCAGCAGACTGTTCACCCAGTACCCCCTCACACACTCTGATACACACACGCTCACACACGCTCACACACAAACACACACACACACACACATTTAACACAGCCACCACAAACCTACACAGCATCATCTTCACACCCCCTATTTTACACACCCCCTCACTCTCATTACACACACACACACACTCACACACACACACTCACACACACACACACAGTCTGTGGGACGTTAGAGTTCATGTGAGGCTTGAGATCAATAACCCCCTGGACTACCTCACTGAGAGCCAGTACTACTCCTCTCACATCTTGCAGGAAAAACAGCCAGTCAATTCATGTATTCCATCTTGTCAAAAACTGCTTTTAACATACTATATAATGCAAGACACAAGATGTCCTGGCTCTGTTTAGGAGTTTCATCAATTTTTTGTTTGAAATTCCAGCACATTTTTTTGTATTCAATCAAACTTCATATTTACAGGCACCAAAAAGATCCAAACACATGTGGAGTAGGGGCTATAGCCCTGGACCTGTGTGTAAAGAGCAGGAAGCCCATTCAGTCCCTCCAGAACAGCAATTCAGCTGCATAACCAGGTAACAGCGTGCAAAACTGTTGCTGTTAAAATGATAAGCACTGCGGCCAGCCAGCATTAGATTGGCTGCTAAGCAGACATTACGTAATGTAATTACAAATATAATGGAATGAAATCACTTTCCCTCCGCCCTCTGGTTTACTCTGAGAAAATCCAATCAGGAAGGAGGAAGGGACCTTCCCAGCCCTGCCGGGGTCAGGACTCAAAAGCTTCAACTGAGAAATACCAACACATTCTGTAAAATGTGACACACTACTTATTTATCCACACGAACATATGTATCCATAATCTTTATTCATGGGCCACACTGCACATGAATTTAAAGATGTTCTGAATTTAGCAGGCCAAATTAAAGCAGAACTCAACTGCCGTGTGTCACAGGACACCTCCATCTTCTTTGCTCAAAACAACAAACGTGGTGAAGCAGTATCTGGAAAAGTGACGGAATGCACCTGAGCAGCAAAACCACGCCTCTCAGGGGTGCTAATCTGACAGGAGGTAGTGGGCTGTGACAGGGTCTATTCTGGTGGAGTGGAGCGGTCTTTTGGGTGGGGGGGGCAGTGCTGCATCTCTGTTCCTGACGTAAGAGCAACGTGCTTCTTCCTAAACGCACAGCGGCCTGGTCCTGCAGCGCTGTGCTTCTTCCTAAACGCACAGCGGCCTGGTCCTGCAGCGGCCTGGTCCTGCAGCGCTGTGCTTCTTCCTAAACGCACAGCGGCCTGGTCCTGCAGCGGCCTGGTCCTGCAGCGCTGTGCTGTGATTCTTCCTAAACGCACAGCGGCCTGGTCCTGCAGCGGCCTGGTCCTGCAGCGCTGTGCTTCTTCCTAAACGCACAGCGGCCTGGTCCTGCAGCGGCCTGGTCCTGCAGCGCTGTGCTTCTTCCTAAACGCACAGCGGCCTGGTCCTGCAGCGCTGTGCTTCTTCCTAAACGCACAGCGGCCTGGTCCTGCAGCGCTGTGCTGTGCTTCTTCCTAAACGCACAGCGGCCTGGTCCTGCAGCGGCCTGGTCCTGCAGTGCTGTGCTGTGATTCTTCCTAAACGCACAGCGGCCTGGTCCTGCTGCGCTGTGCTTCTTCCTAAACGCACAGCGGCCTGGTCCTGCTGCGCTGTGCTTCTTCCTAAACGCACAGCGGCCTGGTCCTGCTGCGCTGTGCTTCTTCCTAAACGCACAGCGGCCTGGTCCTGCAGTGCTGTGCTGTGCTGTGCTTCTTCCTAAACGCACAGTGGCCTGGTCCTGCAGCGGCCTGGTCCTGCAGCGCTGTGCTGTGATTCGCTGGCCCCTGCGTGTGGCGGGGGGGGCGGACCCTTCGTAGGGACACATGGCAGCATCTGCAGCGGCCTCTGCTGTCTCACACACACACGCTCACACACACATCTCTCTCTCACACACACACACACACACACACACACACACACACTCTCACACACTGTCACACACGTGTGCTCACACACACACATGGGCGTTCTCACAGACACACACACTCACACATGTGTGCTCACACACACACACACACACACTAAGAAAGCCAAACGCTCTGTGCAGTTTGCCGAGCGCCTTTACAGGGGTGGAATCTGTGTGAGAGAGAGCCGAGCAGCTGGCTCTCCTGCCCTGTGAACCAGCTGTCAGCGGCTCTCCCGCACCGTGGAAACGAACGGGCTGTGCAGAAGTGCGGCCCTACCCACAATGCACAGCGGCAGACGGAGACCCTCGCAGCAGCTGCACGGTGGAACGCAGCGGCGCCCGACGGGAACGCTGACACCGAGAGCGGCGCAGAGAGCGAGGGCGCTCAGTGAAACACACATCTGCACCATTAGCACTGCAGCGCGATACATCAGCAGCCTTCTTCCTGCGGACTGAGCGGATATGCTCAGACAGCGCTAACACGCCACAAAGCTAACACAGTGAATACGCCACGCAGTTAACACAGTGAATACGCCACGCAGTTAACACAGTGAACGCACCGCTGAGCTAATATAGGGAACATACCTTAGAGCTAACGCAGTGAACAAACACATCACCAAGCTAACACCCCGTGAGGCTAACATGCTACAGTTAACAGTGAACACACCACAATGCTAACAAGTCACAGAGCTAGCATAGTACACATAGTACAGTGCTAACAGTGAACAAACCACAGACGACAGGCTGCAAATGGCATGTGCTTTCAGAACACTCCCAAGACTCGTCTGAGGGCACCAACTTAACACCGAGGGGCAGTGACTCCATTAAAACTCGCTGTCCTTACTCTTCTCTAGGCCGGTTACGTTGATCTCGCTGTTCCGGTGAGGCACACTCCAGGCCAGGGTCCTGCTGGCGGTGTGACGGGGCCTCGTCCAACCCCCAAAGTGCCTGCTCTTATGAACAGTTATTAGGCTCTCTAACCACGTCCCGGCCGGAGCGGAAACTCAGCTACCTTAGACCGGTCTGAGGGGGAGGAGGAGGCGCTCCCCTGGTGACAGTAATGACTTCCTGCTCTCGCTCAGCCATTAGAGACGGTGCAGGCTGTCCTCAGCTGACCTGGGAGCAGGGCTGTTACTGCTGGGGGGGGCACACCCGCTCCAGTGGGAAATGGAGTGAGAGTACATTAGCGGATGATGGAACCAGAGAGCTGCTGGCTCCATCTTTCAGGAGCCCCACGCTTCCGCTCTCAGAAGCCTCTATCCGGAGGATCACGGATGTGGATGGAGGGAGAGGCTAACGCTGAAACAACGCCATGCAGCGCAGCTGAGAGCTGGTGGAGCACCTCTGGAGTGAGGTGGAAGAGACGTACATTGCGCTACACCTCTGTCAGGAGCGCTGCAGACAAGTAAATGCACCACTGCGGGGCGACCAGAGGAAGATCCAGGCTCCTCCGCCCTGAGACCGTGCCACCCCACCTCACTGGACCCAGCCCACTACCTCCTGTCCAATCAGCATCCCTGTAAGGATGGGTCAGCTCAAAGCTTGCAAAGGAACTACAGCTGCACTTCAGGTGTGCAGAAGCCCATCCATTACCCCCATTCCAGTGTACCCATAAGCCTGAGCCATAGCCGTGCATGGCACCAGCGTAATGCACTATAGAGATACATGTTCCATCACCTCTCCTGAGCAACTCCAATGTGCCCTCCCTCAAATCTCTGCCCCTAAACGCCCCCCCCACCAGCCCGAACCCCTGTCAGAGCATGGGCCACATTCCCCCGGCTGCAGTATGCATGCTTTCCCCCGGCTGCAGTATGCATGCTGAGAGGTTGTAGGAGAAGAAGCAGGTTCCACTGCCCTGATCTGCCCACAAACGCATTGTACTCTAATGCTAAGATTGGTCGAGCTGTCATCCAGGGGGACTACGCTGCTTTTGGAACAGAGCTCACCCTTTGGTCAGGCAGATCACCTGTCCCTGATGAGGGTCAATACGGTCCCACACACCTGTGCATTTTAAAAAGCATAACAGTATGATTTCACGTAAGCTGTGTGTAAGCTGTCTGATGTGTTTAAGCTACCAACAAATGAATAAATAACAGATCCTAAACATGTCCTGACATCTCTGACTGTCATTAATGATAAACGCACCCTTTTTTATGTGCTGCCAGCTCTTCTCTTTAATGAGTCGCACCTCTGTGTCACTGCATGACTGCACTGAAGGAAGCAAACCGCGCTCAAAGGTTTATCAGCGACCTACAGCAGATTTTTAATCTCGATAAGGTCCAAACCAGCTCTCCTTCCAGCTAAGACAGCCGCAGACACACCTCCAGGCCTTGTTAGATATCTCGCTTTGATACCTGTCCGACAGGCAAAGTAGTTCTATTTAGCGGAGATGGGTGTGGCTGTGGGCGTGGTCTCCTACAACAAGCACTGGACTGGACCACTGTCCATCCACCGTCCAGTTCTGTCCTCCATGTAAGAACACCATCAACCATTTCATGAATAGCTTTGCAAAACATTTTGTTAGTCTATAACCATCAGCAAAAGCAAGACATGTGGATCTGTGCGTGTGCGTGTGTGAGTGAGTGAGTGAGTGAGTGAGTGAGTGAGTGAGACAGAGAGAGAGAGAGAGAGAGAGACAGAGAGAGAGAGAGAGAGAGAGAAAGAGAGAGATAGAGAGAGAGACAGAGAGAAAGCAACAGGCAGAGAGTGTGTGCTTCTCTGCAATCAGAGACCTCAGACAAGTATTGATTGAATTCATTTGAGACAGCTGCTCACCCCCGACACAGCCTAACTGTTCAGGAAGATAACCGTTATTAATCAATGCACGAATGTTCTGTGTTCAGACGTGGACACCAAGACCAGACATTAACAACATAAGTTATAAAGAGAGAGAGCCAAGACACAATCTTTTTAGTCTAGAAAGAAGGAGAATCAGGGGAGATTTAATGGAGGTTTTTTACATTTTTAAAAGGGATAAATAAAGCAGACAATCAATACCTTTTTATACACCAATACCAATACCATGGCTCTATCAGCAGAACAGGAGCACACAGGTGGAAACTAGCATGAGGACATCAGGAGATATTTTTTCTCCCTCTCAGAGTTAGGAATACATTAAATAGCTTGTCAAGATAGTAGTGGAGGCAGAGGCAGCTCAAGACCAGGCCTGACACAATCATAGACTCTACACTACAGAGTGAATGAGGAGCCAAGCTGGGCCAAATGGCCTGTGTTCCTCATTACATTTCTCCTGTTCTCCTGTTCCTGTGGCCAGCACATACACACATACTAATGCAGTCACAAATGCACAGGCACACCACATGCAGGCATGCTGAACCCTGCACACAGCATTAGCTAAAAGGACTGAATGATCTCTGCCTGAGACAGTCCCCATCACAGCACTAAATGTGTAGTGTGATTTTTTTTCTTCCCCCATTGATTCCCTTTCCACCGGTAGCTCTCTCCAGCTGTTCTCCCCAGGGCCACGGCCTCCCTCAGGGACTGAGGAGTGTGAAGATTGCATACTTGCTGCTAATGATCACACCGTCAGATAGCAGCCGCCGACTTCACAGGAGGAGCAACTTTTACCGCATTACCTCATTAAGCACAAACGTGTAACTGTTTAGCAACAACTGCTGAGGATGACCTACAACACTAACAATCTTCACCAGACCGTCACACGTATTACGTAACCTCTCTAGAGCATTTATACTAACGCAAAGCATCCGGCATTGCCTCTACCACAACACAAAGCCACCACACACAAGCCCAGGGTCATTTGTGCATTTTCCATTGAAGTACATCCATTGGGAAGCATTCTTTCATTTGAGTGACAACTCCATTAGCTAATGACAACAGGGGGCCAGCAGCAGCAGGAAACACGGACCAGGCCTACCGCTCCTATGGCAACATAATCTGAGTACTGAGCTGGACTTTGAGGGTCCTGAGACGGGACTTCAACCACTCAACTCACTGAGCCCAAGTTCACACAGTCATTCCACTGGTAGCCAATAGGGGTCAGACTAAATTAGCCTGCCTCCCTGCTCAGAACCTTCAGCCAGCTGAAACTCAACATGCCCACCACAAAGGAACATGGCACACCAACAATAGCGCCCATTGTGAGCTGGCCTGCTTTCAAGGGTAGATTTGTATAATCTAACGTGTGAGACCTTTGCAGTCTGTATAAGATTTTGGCAGGATACAGTATCAATGTCTGTCTTTATACATATGCTTAAACTGTTAATTCTAGATCACTTTAATCACAAGTCTTAACATGAGAAATGAACCACAAACACACAGAAGAAAGTCCTCTCTGGTTCTCTCACTATGCAGTGAGAAAGGATGGATGCTAGAAGAACAGATTATCCAAGGCAAATGATCTCTGGTAGTAATTACGGTATTCATCTGAATTCTGTACAAAAAAACTAAGCACTTCATAACATCAGCCTTTCATTGCTAAAAATAGACTCTGGTTGATGTGTATGGCCTTATCTATCTGATCAATGTGCATTACCTTTCAGTGGTTACTGACACTGTTTGCATAACTAAATTCAAAACTGGGACGCTAGACTTCCTGTCTGAAGCTTTTGCATGTTCCTAGACATTTTCAGTCAATACAAAAGAGGAATTGTTATCTAGGCTATTGTGCAGCTCAAAAAACTCAAATATTGAACATCTGTACTTTCTTCAACCTCTGCAGATAAAAATAAAGAACTTTTATTTTGCATTTTTAAAGCGAACCCAGATAGGCACAGGGGCTGTGCATAAGAAAGCTAATCAGAGCTCATCTTCTCATGTTTCTTCTGGACACTGAACCCACAACCTATGGAGTCACTAGTCAGGTAACCTCAACAGCAAAACGGGAACCACGCTAACAAGCTAATGTTAGGGGTACCCAGCACATTGCCTCAGCCTATCTTTAATGGAGCTCTACTCACATTTCCAGACAAACATGCATGAAAGAACACCATAAAGAATGAGGGGGCAGGGTCTGTAGGGTGACAGCTCAAAAGAAGGGGCGGGGCTTGTAAGGGGACAGTATGCAATGAGGGGGGCGGGGTTTGTGTGGGGACAGTATGCAATGAGGGGGGCGGGGTTTGTGTGGGGACAGTATGCAATTAGGGGGGCGGGGTTTGTGTGTGGACAGTAAACGATGAAAGTAGGTCTTCTTTCAGACTTACCTGCAGATCCACCATTTCAGTCAGTCAGTGGGCCGCGGCACCAGCAAAGGAAAGAAAAACACAACATCAGTTAGTTACATTATTTTGTGTAACGTTTTATGTTTGGAGAGCGTTTCATTCATTAATTTTTTGCCCTATCCATGCCGTTTATATTTGTGGAATATAAGGGGTGGAGGTGTGAGTGTGTGTTTGGGTGTGCAATACAGTGCCCGTGTGCAATACTATGGTGACCTCAGCAACATGGCCGCTCTCTGGCTCCTCCCCCTCTCCCCCTCCTCTTCACACAAAGCCCTGAGGAGAGAGAGCCGGCCGGACGGGCCCTCCCCACAAAAGCGCACTTGTCTCTGCAGCCGGCGTGAGTAGTGGGTCCACCCTGTGTCCTGACACCAGCGCGTGTGGCATCAATGGGCCCCCTCTGCAGCACGAGTGGCCATTCAGACGCTCCCATTGAGGCACTCCACGCACCACCTCCCGCTCCCCCCCCCCCCATCCCCACCCTGCAGCCCGGCCCCACAGAGAGCTCCACCCAGCCTGGCCCCACCAGGTCCCATGATGGTAAAACAGGGGATTCTGGGATTGAGCTCTGTAGGTGGGGCAGAAGTACTTCCATCCAGAACACACACACACACACACACACACACACACACACACACGCACACGCGCGCACACACGCCAAGTACACACACTTCCCGTTTCCGCTACATGATCCAGGCCGTGGGCTTCACCACTCTGCTGCCTGTACACATTACATCCAAAAAATGTCATTCCGAATGCATTTCAGAAAAAAAAAAAAAAATCTGATAATCAGCCCATCCCCGTTTGACCCCCTGTCTCACCCACTGATTCAGCTACTGCTTTCAGTGAACAGAACCGTTGTTGTCATTCCACATCTACCAGGAACAGCTGCACTCAGAGTTGCAGAGAAACAGATGCCTACAGTTCTGCAGTGAGCCAAAGGGGGCGCTGCGAGGCTCAGTCCGTGGCAAGGATGCAGTGTAGCCACTCCACAATTACACTGTATCATCCATTAACTTCCAACACAGCACCTTCCCTTGCTGTCAGTGCTTGCCATACGGAATGAACAACTGTCCACTTACTACATTGAATTTGACAAAAATAGACCTACCGCTATAACACGGTACCATTTGCCCTATTCATAACCGTCCTTTGCCATCTGTCCTGCTCCCGCTGGTTTTAAACTAAAAGCTAACTGCTAGCACCTTGCCAGACCTGGAAACTGAACAATACCTATATTCTGTTGCCAATAACAGGCAGCAGTGCGGCACAATGGCAAAGGGTTGCTGGGCTGATTCTTGGGTGGAGGGCACTGCCATTGTACCACTGGTTAAGGCACCTAACCCAAACTGCTCCAACCCAGATCGTACTGTGCAAACAGATGATGCGTACTGCAGGCAAGCCGCTCCCGACTGGTACATATTGTTCTTCCGATCAGCTGGCCTTTGCCAGTCCACGGAACGAAAAGGAATGAGCATGCTACAAGAGCCCTCGGGCTGCTGTCTAGGGTTACAGTGTACTGGCTTAGCAAGAATGAATAAAATGCAGTGAACGCCTATCACCTGACCCTCGGAAGCACAGCGAGGCCCGGCACACCCCTAAAAGGGCACGGCCGCCCTGGAGACCGAGCGGGGCGGGCAGGGTGAGTTAACTCATTTTACAGATGAGATGACCAGCTATTCGACAGAAAATGGAGCAATTAGCACCCCTTTCTGTTTGTGCCGCTGTTTATTCCCGTCACCAATAACCCATCAGCGAGCCTCCTCCTCTCAGCTGTTTCGCTCGTTCCAGAGGAAAACAGGAAGCAATGACGAGAGCCCATAAAAAGAAGGGTCTGTTTCATCTGGTTAGTGGCACCATAGACTTCCACATTGGCGGACCTCTCCCACAAACACAAAGCCAGTTGTCTTTATAAGGGGGGGAGGTGGAAGGGGAAGAAAAAAAACACACACACACACACACAAGGAAGACTTCTGCTTTGGGCCAAACAATCCCAGGCTTTGTCTGCTCCTGAAGAAACGCTTCGCTGTGCGCCAGGCCTGCTCTGAATACCAATTAGCAACCCCCCAAGCCATGCCGTCAGACAAGCCAGAGACTCGGGGGGTCAACGTGGGGTCGCCAAGCTGTCTGCAGCGGCTTTCAGAGCCACCGACGTGCCTCCCCACCCCAGCCAGAACTGTCACCGAGAAGTATTAAAATAGCCCCTTTCAGACCGCGGGATTTGAGGTTCCCCCATCCTGCTGCAGAGCTCTTTTGATTTCCGCAGTGGCGCGGAGAGGGAAGGCAGCTCTCCAGTGGCTGACATTCTTCTCTGTGAAGTCACGCCTTTGTAGGTCGTGACAGCGCAGGGTTCGGTATGCCGAACGCGACCCGCGACATGCCACACGAGCGTGCCGCGACTCGCGTGTGTCACGGACGCTTGCCGTCTCTGATCCGGTATGCAGGACCTCGAAAGACCTTGCAGGACCTCACGAAATCTGCTCTCCGCCACCTGACCCGATTTCAGCACCCTGTGCAGTGCAGCGTAGTGGCCTGCCTTACGTGAACCCCCCCCCCGGACTCCTGCCAAGGCGTCCCGGCTGACCGCTCAGGGGAAACTCGTGTAGGTGGAGCTTTATTGAGGAAGTACAGGGAATCTTTTTACGGCCTCAATCCCATCAGGGGGATGAGGCGGCCTCTATAAATAAGCACCTTTCTCCGCCTGCAGGAGGCGTACCTGCCACGGCCTTCTCTGCTACACCCTTTCCCCTCGCACGCTACGCTGCTCACCTGATCCCAGCTCTCACCCCCTAATGCACAACACCAAGGGGACGATGGGAAATCAGGAAGCGGGATTAAAAACCAGGAGGGGTGCGGCCAGCTGCGCTGCCATTGATGGCTATAGTGTAGCGATTGGAGATAGATCTCCAACGGCAATCACTAGCGTATGCAATGGAAACACCTTTATTCACAGAGACGCCTAGGTTTCGATGCGTGTCACCATTAGCCGTTAGCTGCTAACAGACAAATGGGACAAAACGAGTTTCCTTTTGGTCATGTTTTTAAAGAAAGAAAAAACTTATTTCACGATTAATTGGGGGAAAGAAAATTACAGCGACTGGATCCTGCTTAAGCCCATTCAGCGACCTAAACCAGAAGGAGCCTACAGAGACAGGTGAGAATAGACACTGCACTGGAGCGTAAGAGCTATGCGCACACACAGGATGCAAATTACACAAACGTACACAAGAAACCACCGAGACAAACAATTTCATCACGTCTGCCAATGAAACACTCCCCCGTCTAGCCAAAGCCACTGTTATTGTTGTCAAAGTCTGGCCCTGACTTCCTCTACACAAAAGGTCTTCTCCCTGCAGTTTCACTTCCTGTCTCTCTCAGCCAATGGGGTTTTGCGGTTCCTTTGCGCAGGACTGCAGAGCGCGGCCCACAACGGCCTGTCAGACAGGAAGAGTGGAACAAAGAGGCGGCCAGAGCTTTGTTCTTATCACGCTGCACAGTTCTGCTGGCCAACGGATCTGCCCCACGGCCAATTCCAGTTCCCCATAACGCTTTCAGCGCTGCCACCCTGGCCAGCACGGCATAAACTTTCCCAACACTCAGAGTGGTGAAACCATTTGAGGCGTGAGAGTAGAGCGAGGGGGATCTCACTGAAATCCTAACAGACCAACCCTTAATATAGGAGCATCGCTTAACAAGCATGCAAATTGGGCAACCAATCAGTTGTTGAGTTTGTGAAATCATACAAACTCATACCACGCTCAGCTATAGTTAGTACGTCCCACTGTTATTTGCAGTGCAAGAAGTAAAAATCCACTGATATGACGCCTGTGAAATGTTTCTATTTGGATAAATCTGGTCTCCAGGCTTTCTGTGCTCACCCACACATCTGCCCGCTTCACCCCGCCCCCGCCTCTGGCCTTCCTGCAGGTGGGTCTGTGTCTCCGCCCGCTGAAAGCAGCGGGACAGTCTGTCCCCCTCGCTCTCCTCATTAAGAGCGGGGGGACGCCGGGCCACATAAAGGCGTCTCTCGACGAGCGCGTGGCTCGGAGAACAAAACGCCAGCAGACAAAAGCAGCGGCGGGAGGGGCGGGGGGGGTTTGGGCGCCCACGGCTCCTCCCAGATCCTCTTCACCTTTCAGGGAGAGGACGCAGCCAGGTGGCAGCTGGGGGATCCCGCGCCCCCCCCCAGCAGTGTCCCACCCCCCGCGTGGCCGTCCCCTCCGCCGCCGAGCGGGGGCCCCCAGCCTGTCACCTGGCCGGGGCTGCAGACGGGGACTTTCACAAAGGGTAATTACCTGGACGGCACCTGCACCTTCCCCACATCCCTTTGAACCTGACTGAAAAAGTGAGGGAGCGAAAGAAAGGGTAGAGAGAGAATTAAGAGAGTGGGGTTTATTCAGAAGGAGCCGAGCACTACGAGGCGGAGAGCAGGGGCAGGAGTATCTGGAAGAACCCCCTACAGCGACACAGTGGTGGCAGAAACATGAGTTAACTGCAGTTGCTGAGACCATCTGAGACTTAAAGAACTGACAAGAACTAACAAAAAATGTTAATTGTTAACACCCAATTCAGTATCCCCCAAAATATATGCGCATCACTTGTATAATACCCTGTGAAACTGAACTGTTTTCAAATTAAATATAAAATATAATATTAAAATATATTATAATTTTATTTTATTTTTCTGCACCAGCAGCATAAGTCTGTGTTTTTCAGTCCCGCAGTATGTGCGGGCAGGCCCGGAGTGGGAGAGAGGGAGTCACAGGCTCGCAGACGAGCTCGCAGACGAGCTCTCAGACGGCGGTTAACACCACTTCAAATAGCCTGTGTAGGTGTGAAGCCCAGCCAAGAGCGCCTAATCCTTGCAGCGAGCCCCGGGTTTTTTTTGTTTGGTGTCCATTATTATTGATATGTCCCGATCGGCGGGTGCCATCTGTGTGCATTGTGTGCCCTGGGGCCCAGCTTTGTGAGGAGAGGACCCTCCTTGACAATGGGAGTCTGGCAGGCCGGAGCAGCTTGCCTCCCTGGCACTAAAGAGGCTGCCCCCTCTTCTCTCTGGGACACCCCCCTCATCATGGGTCCCCCCGTCCCACCCATCTATGCCACAGCCCTGCAGCTGCCGCATTCCCTGGCCGAAACCCCCCCCACACTCTCCACCCCGCTCCGGCTGGCCTTTGAAGGCACGCTGGTGCCAGTGAAGCCTCTGGATGTGAGTGAGGCCCACTGCAGCTTTGGGCCTGGTGTTCAGGGGGATCCCCTTTACGGGGGGGGGGGGGGGTGTTTAAAGCCCTTGCTACACTGACAAGTTCACGGAAATGTGGGAGATATTCACACCCATGGACCCTGCAAATAGCCAGAGGACAAAAGAGGCCACAAAGCAACCGCATAAGGTGAAATGAAGGGCCTTCTGACAGAGGTGTAGGGCCCTGTGACAGAGTTGTAGGGCCCTGTAACGGAGCTGTAGGGCCCTGTAACGGAGCTGTAGGGCCCTGTAACGGAGCTGTAGGGCCCTGTGACAGAGGGGAGGGGCCCTGTGACAGAGCTGTAAGGCCCTGTGATGGAGCTGAAGGGCCCTGTGACGGAGCTGAAGGGCCCTCTGACGGAGCTGAAGGGCCCTCTGACGGAGCTGAAGGGCCCTCTGACGGAGCTGTAAGGCCCTGTGATGGAGCTGAAGGGCCCTCTGACTGACCTGAAGGGCCCTCTGACTGACCTGAAGGGCCCTCTGACGGAGCTGAAGGGCCCTCTGACGGAGCTGTAAGGGCCCTCTGACGGAGCTGTAAGGGCCCTCTGACAGAGCTGTAAGGGCCCTCTGACAGAGCTGTAAGGGCCCTCTGACTGACCTGAAGGGCCCTCTGACAGAGCTGTAAGGGCCCTCTGACTGACCTGAAGGGCCCTCTGACAGAGCTGTAAGGGCCCTCTGACAGAGCTGTAAGGGCCCTCTGACGGAGCTGAAGGGCCCTCTGACGGAGCTGAAGGGCCCTCTGATGGAGCTGTAACGGCCCTGTGTTTCGACCTCCTCTGTGTCAGCCCTAGAGAAGGCAGGGGGAGGCCGAAAAGTGAAAATCTCCCTCGGCAGATCTGTAATGGCGTCTCCACTGTGTGGTTCATGGAGGCTGGGGAGGGGAAAGCCAGTCAGAGGGGGGGGGGTTGCGCTGGCTTCAGCATCGTCTGGGACGGCAGGGAAAGAGCGAGGAGAGCACAGTAATAATCCACGCTAAAAATAGCGCACGGCAGACAGCCACTCATATGAAAGAGTCTGCTGATGGCTGCTGATGAGCGGGACCCGGCCGCCGCTGTGGAACCCTGTCAGAGCCTCAGACCTGCTGCTGCGAGCTCCAACACAGCACACAGCTGGGCACGCTGCAACACACGCTCTGTGTGTGTGCGTGTGTGTGTGTGCGTGTGTGTGTGTGCGTGTGTGTGTGCGTGTGTGTGTGCGTGTGTGAGAGAGTGTGTGTGTGTGAGTGTGTGTGTGTGTGTGTGCGCGTGTGTGTGTGCGTGTGTGAGAGAGTGTGTGTGTGTGAGTGTGTGTGTGTGTGTGTGTGTGTGTGTGTGTGTGTGTGTGTGTGTGTGTGTGCGCGTGTGTGAGAGAGTGTGTGTGTGTGAGTGTGTGTGTGCATGTGTGAGAGAGTGTGTGTGTGTGAGTGTGTGTGTGCGCGAGAGTGTGTGTGTGTGTGTGTATGTGTGTGTGTGGGGGAATGTATGAATGTAGGACTGTGTGTGTGCGTGTGTGTGTGTGTGTGTGTGTGTGTATGAATGTATGAATGTAGGACTGTGCGTGTGTGTGTAGGAATGTAGGAATGTAGGACTGTGTGTGTGTGTGCGTGTGTGCGTGCGTGTGTGTGTGGGAATGTATGAATGTAGGATTGTGTGTGTGTGTGTGTATGTGCGTGTGTGCGTGTGTGCGTGTGTGTGTGGGAATGTATGAATGTAGGACTGTGGGTGTGTGTGTATGTGTGTGTGTGCGTGTGTGCGTGGGAATGTATGAATGTAGGACTGTGTGTGTGTGTGTATGTGTGTGTGTGCGTGTGTGTGTGCGTGTGTGTGTGAGTGTGTGTGTGCACGTGTGTGTGTGTGAGTGTGTGTGTGCGTGTGTGCGGGAATGTATGAATGTAGGACTGTGTGTGTGTGTGTATGTGTGTGTGTGCGTGTGTGCGTGCGTGTGTGTGTGGGAATGTATGAATGTAGGACTGTGTGTGTGTGTGTGTGTGTGTGTGTGTGTGTGTGTGTATGTGTGTGTGTGTGTGTGTGTGTGTGTGTGTGTGTATGTATGTGTGTGTGTATGTGTGTGTGTGTGTGTGTGTGTGTGTGTGTGTGTGTGTGTGTGTGTGTGTGTGTGGGAATGTATGAATGTAGGACTGTGTGTGTGCACACATGCATGTGTAGCAACGTGACACATCCCCTACACAGAACATCCCTCTAGGCTGCGTAGGGATCTCCATCTGATTGGCTGGTTTCAGTGCCTCACGTGGCCCCACACACTGCCTGGTCTGATTGGCTGGTTTCAGTGCCCCACGTGGCCCCACACACTGCCTGGCTCTAACCCCAGCACTGGCCAGTCGGGCTGGAGAGGAGGAGCAGGACTGAGGGGTCAGCCTAAACAGCCAACCTCCTCCCTCTGGGGTGATACACACTCTGGGGGTCACTGCTCCCTCTTCTCTCTGGGACACCCCTCATTACCCCCTGACCCACACCAGCCACACCGTAGAGCTCAGAAACACTCCGAGCCGCGCAAGTCCAAGCCCCGGTCATGTGACCTGCAGCCAATAGGAAGCACACACCTCTTAGAATCACTGTGAGCACTACGGTAGCCTTTTACGAGCAAGCAAATAATGTACAAGCACAAACAGAAGCAAATAATACACAAGCACAATCAGAAAATATTAATTTGAAAGGAGCCTATTCAGCGAGTGTGTTAAAAATGGGCTTTCAGGAATGTGATGTCCCTCTCTCAACGGACACCAACGGTGAACTTGGCCGTTGATGAATGTTGCATGGCTGCCTCCATAAAAATGTAACGACCTAAACAAAACTCTGAACACAAATTCAGCTGGACACGCTTCTCAATGAGGTCCCAAATCTGGGCCAGAGAGCCGCTCTTTGTACACACCACGCTTCCTGTGTGACCCTGTGAGACACAGAGCAAGTTTCCCATCATGCCCCGGGGCTGTGAGCGTGCTGTTTGTGCTAGTTCTGCCCACCGCTGCACCGTGCCCACAGGAGGAAACTGTTCTCCCAGAGAGGTCATACGACAGGGTTACGTCACGTCACTTTACAGCGCTTCCCTCAGCTGACTCTTGCCCCTTTAGCTCTCTCTGCGGATGCTGCTGTTTCCTCCAGCATCTGTGAGACTCTTTAGGACGTGGTTCCACACAGACACACACGCACACGCACACGCACACGCACACGCACACGCACACGCACACGCACACGCACACGCACACGCACACGCACACACACACACACACACACACACACACACACACACACACACACAAACAGAGACTCACAGAGACACACAGAGACTCACAGAGACTCACAGAGACTCACAGCATCTCCTCAGTGGCAGGAGGTAACAAGCTAAGGACCAACTGGTGAGGGTTATAAATACTGTCCACTCACTTGTCCTTGAAGGTTTAATTGCCATCTCTGGGTGTACAATAAAGCCAGGCTTTGGGGGGGAAAAAAGCCTAAAATGGGGAGAGTGAGAATGGCCAAATGTGGAGGTTAACCTTTAACGGAGAGAGGTGTGTGACGCAGAGTGACAGCTGGCTCTGTGACAGTGCTGGAAATTGGTGGGCCGGGTGGGGGGGGGGCAGGCAAGGTCATGTCTCGCTGTGCAGGGGTTCCGATCCTGCAAGGCAGGTGCCATGGCGATAGCTCACGTCATTCTACGGTCACCCCAACTGTTCGGTCAGTGAAGGTGAGTCACGAAGAACTGGAAATGATAGGATGTAAGAGAAAGCAGGGTAGCAGAGGGTGGTGTGCACTGAAGGTCTGCACACATTACCTTACATGTACTCTACAACGGGGGGGGGTTGTCAGGGTAGCGTGGGGCCATAGGGGGCTTTTCTGATCTCTGTAATGTGGAGCAGCTGGATATTTACCAGAGACACAGCAGGACACACCACGCAGAGTCTGCGCCATGCCAGCCACTTAAGAGAGGCTGTGAACCCAGACCCCAGACAACCTGGAGGATGGGCAGAGGGCAGCACCGCCCACACTTCCAGACATTTGCTCCACGGTCAGACTACGGTCAGACCCCCCTCACTGCCGCCTCTCTCTGTGCAATCAGTGTACGGACCTGTTTCCAGGGGGCTGATGGGTTTGAATCCCAGCAAGACTATGCCACAGTATTAGTTAGTCTGGGTTCTTTCTGTATCAAGGACCGTTTGATTGGTCTAGCCTGAATTAGGACTGTCACAAACAACCAAAATTACAATCATTTGAACATTATCAATGCAAAACTTCATTACCAGTTGAAACTACAAACAAACTAGTCTATGTGAAGACATGTTCACATATTTCAGATAGGAGCCATTGAAAACTGCTGCCATTTCAGAGGGGCTGTTATCCAGTTACTGAAATGCATTTTAAAAACCTCTTCCACCTCAAGACAGCTGGCCTTTCAGAGTCACTGTACCTGGAACGCGCTCACCACAAACGGCCAAATCGCTGCGGCAACAGCAGGCGCCCGGCGGTGTCAGGTTACGCTGCGGGTCACAGCGGGCGGAGCGCCAGCCCCTCCAAACTGCCGCACACGCCTATGCTAGCGAGAGCGTAACCCCAAAGGCCTGTCTCAGAGGAAGGCGCGCCAGTGCCCTGGAACTCCAACCGTCAGTGAGAGACAGGCCCGAAGTGCTCTCGGATATTTACCGTTTCCTGAAAGCGTTGTCTCCGAGTTGACCTCATCTCTGGCAGGAGAATAGAAAGCCCCCTTTTTTTTACAGCTTTCAAACTAAACACCCCCCTCCCCCCGTTCTCGCCTGCCAACAGACTGTGCTCAGCCAGCACAGAGCTCGCCGCCCCAGGGGATTCTGGGAATGGCGCTCTCTCTCCTTTTCAGAGCCTTAATGGACACTTAGTCTTAGGCTTTACCCCGCCTGACACTGGATTTGAGGAAAAAGGGATTTCCAAGGGACGCTTTCGCAGAAGAACTGCAGGGGGAGAGGTTAAGGAGGGGGCCTGGCACCTGCAGGCACATGGGATGGGCTACGCCTCAGAGGGACTGCTCAGGAGACCGCGTGACCTCCTGCAGCCTCAGAAAGAGCCGAGGGGAAAAAGTATACACGTTTGGGGTGAAGTTACTGGCCAAACGTGTGACAGTCCTAAATCTTGGCTGATGCTCTATGTTAGGTCTATCGTGAACATACACATAACTTAACTGTGTATTAAAGTCAAATATGTTCTTTGTGCATCCACACACTGCCTGGATGTAGTCTTTACGTTAACTCCCAGAGGTCATGTATTGCTTCTGTAAGCCGCGCGCAAAGATGGAGGCGTGGGGAAACAATGCAACGGTGCCATTTGGTCACAGCAGACACTTCCTTCTCCAGCATTGTAGCCTGTGTGCCCAAGTCTCACTGCAACATTAACATAAATGTGTCTGCTTTGCAGAACAGGGGAAACTCCTCACTATCCAGTCAACATCACTCTCCATTTCTGCATAACAGCAGCTGTTAAAGGCACATTGTTCTTTTCGCACAAAACCTGCAAACAATAACCTGTGGGGACCTGTGCGTAAATCCCCTAACCCGCTACACACGCACGCGCACACGCACGCACACGCACACACACGCACGCACACGCACGCACGCACGCACACACACACACACACACACACACACACCAACAATGCGGTCCTTCCTACGGTATTGTTTTTTTCCTGCCAAATACACCTCAGAGAGAACAATCCCTGACCCCACCCACGGCAAATGAGGTCCCTGTTCCTGGGAAGGGTGGGGAGAGTCTGTGCCTCGCTCCGCCATTCTGAGTCTTCGCTCTACCTCGGAGGGACGGGGTTTAGAAGCTGTCCTTGAACCATGTGGCCGAAACCCTCGTGTCACTAAAACTGTGTGTTGTGACATTAAGTGACATTAAGAGGCTTATATGAAGTGACCGTGCGCTCCATCAGTGGTGACCTGTCGGGTCAGATCCTCACAAAGCCAAGGAGTTCCACGGAAGAAATTACAAGAGGATATGACAGGCAGGACAAGAGAAAATCAGCTCCTATGGTTTCACAAAGTTTAGATAATCACATCACCAATCTCTAGCAATACTGATTGCTTCAACCTGGAGAGCAATTTTGAAAATCTTCAACATTATCTTACGGGAGCATTCTTTTTTACATTATGAGGATGATATGAAGAGGTTCACATGATATTTCCCAGGTGAAGCAGCAAACTGTAGTAATATGATAAATAGAACAGCTTATTCTGACTTGCCTCTGTATCTGCCAGTGGAGTAGAAGTGTGCAGGTAAAGTAGCATGTAGGGAGAGCAGCTTCAGTCAGGAACACTCACCGCAGCCCTAACCTCATCTCCCCTCTCTGCTTGGACCTGATTGGCTGAGACTGTGCATGCGCACCTGCGCAGACAAACTAACACGCTGCACTGCTGAAAACATCTGCGCAAACCGCAGGGGTCAGGGTTGCTCTCACACACACACAGCTGCAGGGATCACGGCCTGACTGCTGGGGGCTGTGATCCTCAGGCCTGTACTACTACAGTGTAGGACGCTGGTCAGGGCACAGGGGTCTGGACCAGATCACTTCTGCAGCCAAGAGCAGTAACAGTCAGTCCTCTCCACCAGGCGACTGCTCAGTAATAAC
This sequence comes from Megalops cyprinoides, assembly GCF_013368585.1. NCBI lineage: Eukaryota > Metazoa > Chordata > Actinopteri > Elopiformes > Megalopidae > Megalops > Megalops cyprinoides. The sequence goes on from NC_050597.1 coordinate 6,993,742, forward strand.
AGGCTAGGTATGAAGATGGGATGTGTACGTATCATGGCTATATATTAAGAGCCTTATCTGCAGGGAGGGGAGAAGACTCCTAAAAGCAGGAGCTTCACCAGGGAAAGCGCACATAGGATACGTGATCACAGGGAAAGGCTGAGAGAGTGAGCACCCGGCTGCCTGCGCTGTCTGTAGAGCACTCTTCCCCAACGGCTTTAGGACAGTGTGGATCCAGCATGTTCTCTACTACAGAAGTAAAAATAAAGGCTCTGGCCTCAAAGGCTGGAGAGGAGTACAGGTCTATATGGCAGCAGAGTGGGAGAGTGGTAAGGAGCAGGGCTCGTAACCAAAAGGTTGCTGGTTCGATTCCCCACTGGGGCACTGCTGTTGTACCCTTGGACAAGGTTCTTAACCCAGAATTGCCTCAGTAAAATATCCAGCTGTATAAATGCATAATGTGTAAAACCCTAACCTGTCTAAGCTGCTCTGGGGAAAAGTGTCTGCTAAGTGACAATAATGTACTGTAATAGGGCAATTTCCACAGGAAATCAAAGGAAGAGGGGGACAGCACACTGGCACAAAGGCTGTGTGTCGGAAAAGCTGACCACGGTAACATATGCTGCATTGCGCAGTGTTACGGCTTTAACGTGCAGCAGAAAGCACATGCCGTACGCATGCATGTAAGCGCAGACACACCCACTCGCCGTGCCTGCTCCAGCGTGTTGCCTTTGGCAGGGAAACATGCATCTTACGCAGTGGTTGGGCACGTGTGCCTCCGAGCCACTGAGAAGCCAATCAGATACGAGCGGGCGCATGTGTGACTTCAGCGATATACGCTGGTCAGAGGTCAGTGTATTGTTTGCAGTATCCTGGGCCACAAGACCAAAGAGTCACTTCATATCTCCAAACCCAGCCCTGAAGCTGTCCAATGGCTCACTTACGCCCACAGGAAAAGAACTTTCTGGACAAAGGTTACAGTGTCTGGGCAGCAGAGACTAACTTTATTACTGTGTAGGTCGTTAAATCCAGCACCAGCCTTCATCTGAAATTCAGCTCCACCTTTGTGAAGGGAGTCTTTTCAAATCTGAACGACCTCAGGCATCTGCAGAAGAACACAGCGACCAAAAAAGGCAAAGACAGGCAAAACAAGAAGGCCCAATCACAGTGCAGTATCGCACTATTATAGGATCCTCATTAGCATATTGAGGCTGAGGCATTGTCCAGCAGCCCGGGCAGCGCTTTCATCCCTATGCCTTCTCGAAAGCAGACATGGCCGCCGGTCACCTGAAACACCCTCACCTTCCCCTCCCCACCCCACCCCACCCCACCCTCTCCCCAGCTCAGGGTGGACTCCTGCTACATTACAGGGCTCAGATCAAAGCCACGCTTCCGCCTGCACCTGCGGTCATCATATCGGTTTGAACATAAACGAGCCGCTTTGCCTGGTGTGGTGACACGCCCCACAGCAACCGGCGCGTCCGCACTCCTCCCTGCACCCCCGCCCCCCCACCCCCGGCCGGTAGTGGGTATTGATTGCTGTGTCCCGGACCGTCTGCATTTTGATGACAGCCAGCCCATCCCAGCTCCGTCCCCCTGTGCCCTTTAACGAGATGGCGTCCCGCCGCGTTTGTGGAGGGGTTTTATAACTGTGAGGTGCTGCTCAGTCAGGGACAGAGTTACAGGCAGCAGAGTGTGTCTCCAATTCCCACTCATCATTAGGGTTCAAACAGGCCTGACCAAAACTCTCTTACGACTGCCCTGTTACATACACACCCTGCTCCTTACCAGTATGCCACACTGCCGCCCTGCTCCTTACCACTACGCCACACTGCCGCCCTGCTCCTTACCGCTACGCCACACTGCTGCCCTGCTCCTTACCAGTATGCCACACTGCCGCCCTGCTCCTTACCGCTACGCCACACTGCCGCCCTGCTCCTTACCGCTACACCACACTGCTGTCCTGCTCCTTACCGCTACGCCACACTGCTGTCCTGCTCCTTACCGCTACGCCACACTGCTGCCCTGCTCCTTACCGCTACACCACACTGCTGCCCTGCTCCTTACCGCTACACCACACTGCTGCCCTGCTCCTTACTACTACGCCACACTGCTGCTCCTTACCGCTACACCACCTTGCTGCTCCTCGCCAGTACAGCACATCATTCTGCAGTGCAGTGAGCTAAGCCCTGTGTTGGTCACTGTAACCTCACGGCCCACAGCGATGCTGGTGAAACTCTGAGCAGCTGAGGAGAAGGGGTGGGCTGTGTCTCTCACTGTGGCGAGCGGGGCGGGGTGGAGGATTCGCAGTGTGGAGAGTAGCAGGAGTTTAGAGGGAGGCAGACAGACAGTGGTGAGGATTTGAGAATCTCTCAGCTGCTTACAGATCCTGAGCTCCTAATCCCATTAGCCTCTGTGACTCCCGGGCCTCTGTGGCGCTAACGAGGTAATGAGAGTCTCTTCTGCTGCGGTGCCACATGTCCCCCGCCCCGCCCCGCCCTGTCCCGCTGCACCCTGCCCCACCCGCGGGGGTATTAACCTCTGGGCGCGCCCAGCCGCGGGGAGGAAGAGACCAGTAAAAACACAGGGATCAGTGTAAGCTGCTTTCTGCACCAGCTGCCGCCGAGGTCAACTGGACAGGAACAGAAAACGTTGTCCCTACCCCCTCTTTTGGCATCGGGGGGGGGGGGACATTCAGGCCTTCCTGCGGCCCTCCCCTCCAATCGGCTCTGACCCCCCCCCAGCGTAAGAGGGTCGCTAACCCCGCCTTCACACTGCACTTCACCTCACCTGCTGTGTAGAGTCTTTCTCTCCTGACTCTAGAGTGGTGAGTCAGGTGCATGTTTTATAGATAACCAAACACACTGCTAAAGGTCCATTGTGCAGGTCCCTACAGTACACAGGAGAGAGAGGGGGGAAAAAGACTGGGGAGGGGGTTAACTGGAGGAGGGAGGGAAAGAGGGATGTGGAGGTTTTCAGTGAGGGAGGGAGAGGGACGAAGGTTTTGATTGGGGGGGCGGAGGTTTTGACTGGAGGAATGAGGGAGGGGGGAGAGGCAGGGGGAGGGAGAAAGTGGGAGAGAGAGGGAGGAGGAGAGAGGGAGGGGAGAGAGAGGGAGGGAGAGAAAGGGATAGGGGTGGACGTTTTGAGTGAGGGAGGGAGAGAGGCAGAGAGGGAGAGGGAGGGAGAGAGGGAGAGAGAGAGAGGGAGAGAGAGGGAGAGAGGGAGAGAGAGAGAGAGAGAGAGAGAGAGGGGGAAGGGGATTTGAGAGGGTCTGCAGCTCTGCTTTTCATGGAGACACAAAGGCAGCGGTGGGCGATTAATATCAGAGCAGCCGAGCACAGTCACCTGATCCATGCCAGCGTCGCTCGCACTGAACTCAATGAACCCAGAGAAACAGCAACGCGGCCAGACTCACTCAGACAGAGAGCACACAGAGAGCTGCCCTCACAGAGAGCACAGCCAGCTCACCCAGCCTCCTTCACAGAGAGCACAGCCAGCTCACCCAGCCTCCCTCACAGAGAGCACAGCCAGCTCACCCAGCCTCCTTCACAGAGAGCACAGCCAGCTCACCCAGCCTCCCTCACAGAGAGCACAGCCAGCTCACCCAGCCTCCCTCACAGAGAGCACAGCCAGCTCACCCAGCCTCCCTCACAGAGAGCACAGCCAGCTCACCCAGCCTCCCTCACAGAGAGCACAGCCAGCTCAACACCAGATCCCTCACAGAGAGCACAGCCAGCTCACCCAGCCCCCCTCACAGAGAGCACAGCCAGCTCAACACCAGATCCCTCACAGAGAGCACAGCCAGCTCACCCAGCCTCCCTCACAGAGAGCACAGCGAGCTCAACACCAGATCCCTCACAGAGAGCACAGCCAGCTCACCCAGCCCCCCTCACAGAGAGCACAGCCAGCTCAACACCAGCCTCCCTCACAGAGAGCACAGCCAGCTCACCCAGCCTCCCTCACAGAGAGCACAGCCAGCTCACCCAGCCTCCCTCACAGAGAGCACAGCCAGCTCACCCAGCCTCCCTCACAGAGAGCACAGCGAGCTCAACACCAGATCCCTCACAGAGAGCACAGCGAGCTCAACACCAGATCCCTCACAGAGAGCACAGCCAGCTCACCCAGCCCCCCTCACAGAGAGCACAGCCAGCTCACCCAGCCTCCCTCACAGAGAGCACAGCCAGCTCACCCAGCCTCCCTCACAGAGAGCACAGCCAGCTCACCCAGCCTCCCTCACAGAGAGCACAGCCAGCTCACCCAGCCTCCCTCACAGAGAGCACAGCGAGCTCACCCACCCCCCCTCACAGAGAGCACAGCCAGCTCACCCAGCCCCCCTCACAGAGAGCACAGCCAGCTCAACACCAGCCTCCCTCACAGAGAGCACAGCCAGCTCACCCAGCCTCCCTCACAGAGAGCACAGCCAGCTCACCCAGCCTCCCTCACAGAGAGCACAGCCAGCTCAACACCAGATCCCTCACAGAGAGCACAGCCAGCTCACCCAACCCCCCTCACAGAGAGCACAGCCAGCTCAACACCAGCCTCCCTCACAGAGAGCACAGCCAGCTCACCCAGCCTCCCTCACAGAGAGCACAGCCAGCTCACCCAGCCCCCCTCACAGAGAGCACAGCCAGCTCAACACCAGCCTCCCTCACAGAGAGCACAGCCAGCTCACCCAGCCTCCCTCACAGAGAGCACAGCCAGCTCACCCAGCCTCCCTCACAGAGAGCACAGCGAGCTCAACACCAGATCCCTCACAGAGAGCACAGCCAGCTCAACACCAGATCCCTCACAGAGAGCACAGCCAGCTCACCCAGCCCCCCTCACAGAGAGCACAGCCAGCTCAACACCAGCCTCCCTCACAGAGAGCACAGCCAGCTCACCCAGCCTCCCTCACAGAGAGCACAGCCAGCTCACCCAGCCTCCCTCACAGAGAGCACAGCCAGCTCACCCAGCCTCCCTCACAGAGAGCACAGCCAGCTCAACACCAGATCCCTCACAGAGAGCACAGCCAGCTCACCCAGCCCCCCTCACAGAGAGCACAGCCAGCTCACCCAGCCTCCCTCACAGAGAGCACAGCCAGCTCACCCAGCCTCCCTCACAGAGAGCACAGCCAGCTCAACACCAGATCCCTCACAGAGAGCACAGCCAGCTCACCCAGCCCCCCTCACAGAGAGCACAGCCAGCTCAACACCAGATCCCTCACAGAGAGCACAGCCAGCACAGACACAGGCCCCTCTGCCATAAGTAACACACACATAACTGTGCAGCACAGTCTAATACACACAAGGACACAGGCAGTACAGCGACAAAGCTGTGTCACTACACCAGGCTCAGGCAAACCCCACTAAAACACACACAAACATGGACACACAGTCACACACAGACACATAACGAGACACGCTCACACACATGAAGTCTGAGCGGCAAACTGGCATTTATTTCGTGCGGCCATTGGGAACGTGAATCGGCAGCAGACACAGCTATCCCGTGGGAGGAGACACGGAGGTAGGGAGCCTGCCGCATACGCACACACACAGCACAGAGCGGCTCATCGCTCGCAAAGAGCCCCGGTCAGCCACGCCGACGGCCGTGCATGGCCGCCGCGTGCCAGCTGAGGAGCCTTCAAACAATGGAGCCCGTATCAGAAGTGACCACAATGCAAACATGTTCAGCATTTCATATTTGCATCCCCCGGGGGCGCGGTAAGCATCACTTTGAATGCGTTTCTCGGGGCTGGATGCTCTCCCGTCTCGTCTGGGGAGGGGAAGGAACACCAATGATGCTCACAGGGAGCTAATGTTTCACCAGAGCTGCCGCAAATGTTACCCAGTCAAAACCCATTTAAATCAGCGCGCTGCGGCTCCCAGCGCTGCGGCGCTATTTTAATCGGGTCCCCGTGGTGTGGAACGTGCCAGAACGACCTGGAAGCACAGAAACAAGATCAGGAAGAGCGAGGGGGGAGGTGCCCTGGAGTGACCTGTGAGATGACACAGAGGGCACTCTGACGGAGCTCTCTCATCCCCCCCAAACGTCCACTAACGCAGGAAGGAGAGCATTCTTTCAGAGCTCCGCTCAGCAGGGCTCGAGGGGAAAATGAAACACAGGGAAAGCTCTTGGTTGGACATCAGGTTTTTACGCATCAGTTCTGAGAGCACCACTGACTTTTTGTGCTGGGCTCATCCAACTTGACATGCTCCTTTTCTGTCACTGAAAATTAAATTCCAAATGAAATTAGTAATATCTGTCAAAATGAACATGGTCTATGAGTAATATCTGCAAAAATGATTATGAGTAGCATCTGTGAAATGAAACTGTACAGTAATTCTGTAAGTACTAATTATTTTTGGGAGAACGCCTTAAATATCATTTTAAAAAAAATTACTGTGCAAATTCTGAGTATCACAGGGTAAATTGTGGGTATCTCAGAAGCCTCCTTGTGGCCCTGAATCAACAACATTGCCGAAGCGCTTGTGACGGACACATACTCCTCTCTGAGGGTGAGATGACTACTGTTACTTTCCCCATCGAGGCACACCTTACACGTGAGCTTCATTCATGATCGGGGTACTCTCAAGGCAGCTCTAGAAACAAGGGACTGTGCTGCCTTTGCCAGCCTCTGTCATATGTAGGAAGATATTAAGCAGCAAATGCCGCCCACAGTCTGTGCAGTCGGATGTTAATGCATAAAACATGAGGCTTAAACTTCCCCGCACTCGGCTCTGACGCGCGAGGCAGGCCAGCAGAGACTCATCCTGCTCTGGGTTTTTAACGCTTTTTGCTTCTTTATGCAGTCCTGTTCTGGGATGCCAGAGAGTGGTGAGAGGAGGAAACCCTGGCTGGCCTACCCACACCTACCTCTGGGAGAACAAAGCCAATAAGCTCCGCCGCTGTCCCCGGCATTTGCCGGAAAATCACTCGCCCGGTTTTGAAACCGCACGACACAGGGCTGAGCAGCGATTGCCCTGCCTGTAGCGCCACTTGGAATCCCATGTTTTGTTATTTATCAGTGTGTATTTTCACTGCTACCACATGAAGAGGGCGGCAAGCATCACAAGGAGGCTTCAGCTGGAGGGCCCCAGCAGCACAGCCCACTGCAGACCGGGCCACAAACAAGCACCCCATATCTACTCTGTGTTTAATCCGGCATGCTATTATCTTGCAGGTTAACTGAGACACAATCCTGAGACACAATCAATGGCGATATTCTTGACCAGTTCCCTCTCTGCCAGACAAAGTAACTAAAAGTAAAACAGATTACTTTACACTGGCGCTCAGACTTTCTCATAAACGTCAGGATGGGTGTCTCCTGCCGTATGACTGCTATTTCTGCAGACACACTCTCTGCCCTTAGGGTGTTTGACCACACCCCTGCGGGTGCAGCACACTGAAGTGAGGGCTCCACAGACGGACGAGCTTCAACCAGCAGCAACAACCTGACAACCCGCTTTGTGCTTCACCGCAGCTTAAACTGTCGGTCATATTTCTGAGTGAGTAGGCATGGCAGCATCACAGGGGGCACTCTCAGTGGAGCTCTGGAGACAGCCTAACAGCAGCACTGAGAAGAGAACAGCTTGGTTTATTTGCTCACAGGCAGCGCTTGGGTGTGTGGTCATGTTGACACTGAAACTAAACTTGCTGCTGCTTTCAGTCACCACCCTGGAGGGCCGGGGAGAGAGGACCGACACCCCGTCACATGATCCCGGAAGCGGCTGCATCATACCTCTCATCTCGGCCACCTGGATCAGGTGAGTGTCCCAGTGAATCCCCACCTGACACCCATCCCCCGGGCCACATCAATTATTGCATCCACTTAGGGCAATGACAAGGGACCTGATTTAAGGAAGGAGGTCAGAACAAATGAAGTAAGGGGACAGATGGAATGGACATTCCTCTCTTGGGTACGACCTGTACAGCAGTCTGTGCTCAGTTTGCAGAGTCTCTCCAATCTCCGAGGGGGAGTACAAAAACAACCCTTCTCAATTCCAATTGGTCTGCGCTGTTGCGATTGACAGGTACTGACAGCAGCAATGCGCTGTCGTGGTAACTGACCAAAGATGAGAGATGCAGGGAAGCAGGTACCCGGCTTCATGACCCTCAGTACAGCGGCTGGTAAAAATGCACAGCCAGCAGCTCCTCGTTAAGGTTAACACAGTATCCCCCCGAAAGTCACAGCCCAACAGTTAGTGTAGGTGAGGACAGGCAGCTGTAGACCTGAGGGTGGGGTATCTATTGCAGCAGGTAAGGTGATATTTACAGACTGTGGCCACTGAGTGTCTGGCTGACGTCCCCTGTACAGAGTTCTGTAGCACTTTCCCAATTCTGCTAATGGCCTTCACTTCATTACTCAGTTATGAGCAGGGGCATTATACCCTGAGACTGAGGTGTGCCCAATGGGACACATAAACACAGGCACTACATCAAACACAAATCTACACCATAAACACACACACCATAGACACATTATGTACCACACCAAACAAATATCATAAACGCACATACACCACACCAAGCACAAACACCCAACTCACACTAACACACACACACACACACACACAAATACAGCAGACATACATGCACACACATACTCGCGCTTACGACCCAACAGCATCAGTCTAAACTTAGCTGACAACACTTGAGAAAATGATTTTACATCCACCTTAGTATTAACAAGTCCTTGATTTGACTGCTTTACCAAACCTGGTTTCCCAAAGACACCGGTAATGCTTAACAGCCCTTGATGACAGATGAAGCACATGGCCCCTATGTATGAAGCAGAATAAAGCTAGCGAGCACACCGGAAGGCCCACTGTGTGGGGGAGAGACAGAGCAGAGTGTGACGCAGCCCTGAGACACAGGGAGAAGCACAGGGAGAGACACAGGCGCAGCTGAGCACGCCACTCTTCGGTTACACTCCTCATAAATGAATGAATGAATGAAAGCAGTAAGAAGGCATGACATCCACGCCTGTCCTCATGTGACGGCTGGCTCACTTTCACACTCAGTGACAGGCGGGGCCTGGTCCCGCCGGGCGTCCCCCCCCGGACCCCGACTCCCCACCGGGCACGGCCAGCTCAACGGGGCCACTGTTCTGCAGCCTGCCCCTGAATGAAGCATGCCAAGGCTCCGCCCCCTGTGTCGGGACACGCCCCCTGCTCCAGCATTCTCCTCAATGGGGCCATTCATGCAAGCCGCAGCGTTCCCCCACCCCCCGGCCCCCCCGAAGGGCGCTCCGCTGTCGGGTCGTGCGCACGCCCGCTAACATGCCCCAGCCAGACACCATCCCGCCGCACCAGCCGGGAGAAAAGACCTTCTGCCTCCGTCACTCTGTGGGCCTTGACTCCCCACTGCTATCAACCAGAACAAATTCAGGTCTAACAAACTTCAATTCACAGCAACATCTAACCATTCACAGCACTGGACAAACCCTAACCCTAACGCTAGGCTTCCACACAGCGAAACACCTCGCGAATTTCGCCCTAAGACTTTTCGCTCTGGGGGCCCTAACCCTAACTCTTCTGCTCCCTCACTCTATGGACCTGAACCCACCACTGCTATCCACAGCATATACCGATCTAACAGCTTACAGCACTGAAGAAAGCATGTATCACCGCCACGCCCAGAGGAACAGGATCAGTTTAGCTGCTGCGATCTGTAAGCAAAGCCACTGAATGAGGATGACTCAGTGAGGAGGATGAAGATGAGACCTCACCAACACCTGAGGAATGTCTAACGCAGAAACAGCAGCCCAAACAGCCCATTAGGAGCAGCCTGGAATCATTCTGTCTGAACTGTTATGCTCACTTTGATAAACTGGGTAACTGCGAACGCATCTGTCTCTCGGGGGTTTGTATCTCACATTTGTGAATGAGCTGAAACATAATTACCCGTCTACTATCAACAGTAAGACAACAGTTGGCAAATTAAAAAGTGAACATGCCTATAAAATTATCTGAGCAACAATCAAGGTAGTTTTATTTTCAGCAAACTCTAGCAAACCCAAGGGTTTGCAAACAGCAGCGATGAGTCTAATGAATAAGAAAAAATCTGAATAAAGAATACAGATTTTTTCTAAAATCAACAACTTGACACTCATGAAGGTTAAATGTCTGGATGGGCAAACCCTAGTGTTAGACAGCGTAGCTTCAAAAAATAAATGAATAAACCAAGATCTTTATATATCATGACAAATATTAGGCATTTCAAGCATTCTTCTACAACAAGATCTGAAAAGCAGGCACAGATTTTAAGGAAAACGTGACAGGGTATTTCAAACACGCACATGTGCGCGCACGCACACACTCGCACACACGCGCACACACGCGCACACACGCGCACACACGTACACACTCATATACACGCAGTTGTAAGCCCCCAGAGGGAAGCGTGTAGGGAGGGGGGTTTGAAACAGCGGGGTAGTGTCAGTTCTGAGAAAGACCGGAGGAGCTGCAGTCAGTAAACAGGGCTGCCGGCGATCCGCTAGTCAGCAGGGTGAGCAATAGCGAAGCGGGACTCAGAGTACGGAAGCAGCATCTGAGGGCAGCCAGCAACTTCCCAGAGCCCTGCTCACGTGTCTCCGCACACACAGCACGGCCGTCAGAACGCGTCAGAGAGCGTCAGAGCCTGCCAGAGAGCGTCAGAGAGGGTCGGAGAGCGTCAGAGAGGGTCGGAGAGCGGGGGTCGGAGAGCATCAGAGAGGGTCGGAGAGGGTCAGAGAGCGTCAGAGCCTGCCAGAGAGCGTCAGAGAGGGTCAGAGAGCGTCAGAGAGGGTCGGAGAGCGTCAGAGAGGGTCGGAGAGCGTCAGAGAGGGTCGGAGAGCGTCGGAGCGCGTCGGAGAGCGTCGGAGCCCGCCAGAGAGCGTCGGAGCCCACCAGAGAGCATCAGAGAGGGTCGGAGAGCGTCAGAGAGGGTCGGAGAGCGTCGGAGCGCGTCGGAGAGCGTCGGAGCCCGCCAGAGAGCGTCGGAGCCCACCAGAGAGCGTCAGAGAGGGTCGGAGAGCGTCAGAGAGGGTCGGAGAGCGTCAGAGAGGGTCGGAGAGTGTCAGAGCGCGTCAGAGAGCGTCGGAGCCTATCAGATTGCAGTCTTCTTCATCCGGCTGCGGCGTGGGGCCAGAGCACATCCGTGACTAACACCATGCACAGGAATCCGCCACCGAAATACACACCACGCCCCCCCCCCTCCCACTGTCCCCACGAGCAGCGTCGTGACTGAGAGGCTCTCCTGCATTTGAGAGGGAGGAGAGACGACGCTCGGAGCCAGCGAGACCCGGCTGCTGCGTGCAGGAGCCACTCAGCACGTACTGAGCAGAACACCGTCACAGACACGGACTCAGCGATTCTCAGCATGCTGAGCTGTACAGGGCAGCAGTGTAGCATCGTGCTAAGGAGGAGGGTTCGTAACCGAAAGGTTGCCTTTTCAATCCCCTGCTGGGGAACTTCCATTCTACCCTTGGGTAGTGTACTTAACCCACAATTGCTTCAGTAAATATCCAGCTGTATAAATCGGTAACGTGTAAAAGCGTAACCTATGTAAGTCGCTCTCGATAAGAGCATCTGCTAAACGACAATGTCATGTAATGTAATGTACGCCTCCTGAGGCTTAGTCTGCCGAGATGGGCAGCACAGATCCAGACAGAGAAAGGCACACTATGAGGACATCCCGCCATTCCATCCCAAACCCCCTCCCTCAGCTTGCGCCTTACAGGGCGGGGCCTGTAGATTCCGCTCGGCCCGTCCTGCGAAATGACGACCCGTGGCCACCGGACACAAGGGACACACGCTGGCTGGTGAAGTCACACGGCTGCGCTTCCGCACAATGGCACACTCAGAGGCAGGCCAGGGCTCAACTGAGCATGACTTCAGATGGAACTGAGCTCACTGTGCCACAGTGTCACAGCCCTGGCGAGCCAGCCAGGAGAGTCACAGAGAGCGAACTGCTATTCCCTTCCCCTCTGACTCTAAACAGAAACACACACAGGCCCACACAGCCCTCACTTCTGTAATCTGTGTAATTTGTGTTTTTACCAGTATTGTTACTGGTCTTCTGTTCTCTTGTGCTGGGGCTCGCTCTGGATAAGAGCATCCACTAAATGAATGTAATGCAATGTACTATTGTTAAGACTCTGAGAATCTGGACAGTAACATGTGTTGAGCCAAAATTATCAGAACAGATTTAGGAGAGAGTTTCACAGACAGGGACATGTCTTGGTCCCGCAACAGACAAACTAACCCAAATTAATATGGAGGAGAAAAAAATGTGTTTTTACCTAGGGCTGTGAATCCTCTCATGGGAGAAAATGGCTTTACTATATTTAGCCTGAAGCAATATCTCCAAATAATCGGGATTACACAATGATTCTAAAATCCCAAACAAAACATTTTCCACTGCATCCATTAAACAAAAATGGCCCAACACCCCCGCTGTCTACAATGTTTTAGTCCAAGGGCGAATCACTCAAAGCACGGAGTCTGCAAAAAGCACACAACAGTGTAAGGTTTTAGTCCGTGGGGGAGGAACTCAAAAGCAGAGAGTGGCTGCAGAAAGCACACAGCTATGTGATGTTTTAGTCCAATGCACAGGGCGTGACAGCAGAAAGAATGTAGCAGTGTGATGTTTTAGTCTGAGGGGGAGTTGCTAACAGCCCAGAGCATTGCTGAAGAAAGCATACAGCAATGTGAAGTTTTAGTCTCAGGGCAATAACTCAAAGCAGAGTGTGGCTGCAGAAAACACACAACAATGTGACATTTTAGTCCGATACGCAGGGCGTGGCTGCTGACACTACTCAGCAGTGTGGGGTTTTAGTCCGATACGCAGGGCGTGGCTGCTGACAGCACTCAGCAGTGTGGGATTTTAGTCCGATATGCAGGGCGTGGCTGCTGACAGCACTCAGCAGTGTGGGGTTTTAGTCCGCTGCAGGGCGTGGCTGCAGACAGCACTCAGCAGTGTGGGGTTTTAGTCCGGTGCAGGGCGTGGCTGCAGACAGCACTCAGCAGTGTGGGGTTTTAGTCCGGTGCAGGGCGTGGCTGCAGACAGCACTCAGCAGTGTGGGGTTTTAGTCCGATACGCAGGGCGTGGCTGCAGACAGCACTCAGCAGTGTGGGGTTTTAGTCCGATACGCAGGGTGTGGCTGCAGACAGCACTCAGCAGTGTGGGGTTTTAGTCCGCTGCAGGGCGTGGCTGCAGACAGCACTCAGCAGTGTGGGGTTTTAGTCCGCTGCAGGGCGTGGCTGCAGACAGCACTCAGCAGTGTGGGGTTTTAGTCCGCTGCAGGGTGTGGCTGCAGACAGCACTCAGCAGTGTGGGGTTTTAGTCCGCTGCAGGGCGTGGCTGCAGACAGCACTCAGCAGTGTGGGGTTTTAGTCCGCTGCAGGGCGTGGCTGCAGACAGCACTCAGCAGTGTGGGGTTTTAGTCCGCTGCAGGGCGTGGCTGCAGACAGCACTCAGCAGTGTGGGGTTTTAGTCCGCTGCAGGGCGTGGCTGCAGACAGCCCTCAGCAGTGTGGGGTTTTAGTCCGATACGCAGGGCGTGGCTGCAGACAGCACTCAGCAGTGTGGGGTTTTAGTCCGATACGCAGGGCGTGGCTGCAGACAGCACTCAGCAGTGTGGGGTTTTAGTCCGATACGCAGGGCGTGGCTGCTGACAGCACTCAGCAGTGTGGGGTTTTAGTCCGCTGCAGGGCGTGGCTGCAGACAGCACTCAGCAGTGTGGGGTTTTAGTCCGCTGCAGGGCGTGGCTGCAGACAGCACTCAGCAGTGTGGGGTTTTAGTCCGCTGCAGGGCGTGGCTGCAGACAGCACTCAGCAGTGTGATGTGTGACAGGCTCACACTACGCAGGGCCGCTTCTGCATGGTCAGCAGGGCTGGATGCAAGGTCACCGTGAGAGAAGCACTCTGCATCTCTGTCCTTGTGCAGCTCTGATGCAGCAGTGGGAGGGAACATGGAAGCCACATGTGAGACACACACACATATACAGGCACACACACACACACAACCAGGGCAACAGTGACTGTCTAGCTTGCCAACATTGTAGCTTTTACAATTCTGCAACCGAAAACTTACTCTGTATAAATTACATTAAAGGCTAAATGGTCTAGTCTGACAGGAACGTGCATCATTAATTCCCATGTTTTTGAAGAGGCTAAGTAACCATGCTGCTGTGTAACTACTGTATGACATGCACAGGTGCAGTGAACCTGGGAGCCTGGGAACATGAGGCGGACGGGGCGAGCTGCGTCTCACTCGGGTGCAGCCCTTGATACGGAACACGTGCAGGAAGCCCCCACCCCCACGGACGCACGCATCCGCTCCGATGTCAGCCCGAGTTTGGGTGACGGGCGCGAGCTCATTCCGAGGACAACATGCCCAAAGGGTCCTGTACAGTAAGAGAGTGTGGTGAGAGATGAGGCCGCATCTCATCTCAGAGTGGAGCAAGAAAAAAAAAAAAAAAAAAACCCATGCGTGCTGACCTTGGGTTACGCAACGCTCCTGTTACGTTTCTAAAAGGCATACGGATGCATTATTTGGATGGTTCGCCCACGACGGGGACTAAACAGGCATATTATAAACATAACATCGGATTCGGTGGCTGAATGCCTGGGCTTCTTCGTGCAGAATGGCTTCTCTCGCGGCGCGCTGCAGAGCCGCGTCGGGAGAGAGAAACACGCCGGTACATTTATCAGCTCCGCGCACGCTGAAGCGCCTCAGCCTCGGAGGCCACGGCGTGAGCAGAGAAGGGAAGAGCCGCACGCGGCGGACCGGCATCACAGGAAATTTCCTGCTCAGCACGGGGGAGAACGAGCAGCTACATCACACCACCCCCCCCCGGAGCAGCAGCACTGAGCTGCGATTGGCTGCCCGAGCCAGCCCATGCTCTGGTGAAACTGATGGGCGGTCCATCCACAGTCGTTAGCCAATAGGCATCTACTACGGGCGCCCTTTCATCTTTCCCACCCAGGACCTGAGGGGTTAACGTGTCCACCTCGAACAGAGAGGATGGTACTGTGGTAAATGCTGTAAAGAAGAAGCAAGTGGCTGAATTTAGGTTTAGAGCCCAACACTAGAGAGTTATTCTGGGGTTCACTGGGTTTTACTGGCTGAAGCACAAAATTCTGAAATCAAACGAAAACAGCCTCAGAAATTGTAGGAAACAGAAATCCTCTTCCTCATTCAGAAGCTATGCCTGTGATCAAACTCTAGTTGTGTGTGTATGTGTGTGTGCGCATGTGGCCAGGGGGGGTTGCTGGACAGAGACACGCTCATTCTGACTGGTCCTTCACAGCGCATCAGCCTGTTGTAAACAGGAAATGATGTCACCCCCCCCTTTGTCTCCTGAATCACAGAGCTCTGTCTTTGACAGCGTCATAGTGGACACAGCCTGCATCTGTGCCGCGGCCGGCAAAACAACAGCACTGCAGAGTCCAGCAGAATGGAGCGGAGAGGGGAGGGAGGGAGGGGTGAGCGGGGTCATCCTGGACGCGGTCCAAGCCCAACAAAACCATGTCTGTTTCCCAGCCTCTGAGGCCCGCGATGGGCGTGGCTCGCCTCCGAGGCGGGAGGGAATTTCAAACGCGTCTCCGTCTGAGCCGCGGCGGGAAACTGCACGTTCGCTTCCTGACGTGTGAAGGACGCGCGTGCACACACGCACACGCGCACGCATACACGCACGTACGCACGCACGCACACACGCACACAGGACACTGCGTAGACACCAGCATTAGCCAATCATGTTTACTTTTCTCTTCTCAGTCACACATGATTTACATCAGACTCATCCAAATGAGAATCCAATAAATCACCTAATATGAATGACAGGTTACAAAATTACCAACACATGCAGCTTCCTTATTGTCAAATGATTTGAGCCATTCCAGCCTGGCTGAAAACTATTCACTCCTCATGCATCTGCCTGACGTTTAATTCTGTGTGATCTAGAAGCATGTTCCACTCTGATTTCATACACAGATCATCCGTCTGATGTTAGCACACTGAGCATGCAAGCAGGGCCACGATCGGCCACAAATCCCATCACAAACTGCTTCCTCCTTTAATCTGCTCCGGCGGGGAGAACCGAGCCCCCCGACGGGAACATTCACAAACAAAACCATCAGCATTTACATCAACAGCAAAGACCTGCAATTTACTGGAACATCACGTTCAGTCCTGTCCTGTCTGATCGTAAACCATATGCAAAAAAGAAAACACATTAATAATTTATAATCCTGAATTTTGACAAAGAGTCCACAAACCCTAGAGCACAGAAAGGAACACAGTGGGCCTGTCTGA